>NC_090380.1:75459599-75761319 GCF_036365525.1 Heterodontus francisci | reverse complement strand
GGAAGAGAGTAGCTAAAGTGAGCATTGTTCCCTTAGAGGGTGAGACTGGGGAATTAATAATGGGAAACGAGGAAATGGCAGAGGCTTTGAACAAGTATTTTGTATCCATCTTCACAGTGGAAGACACAAAAAACATCCCATGAGTAGTAGAAAATCCAGAGGCAAAAGAGAGAGGAACTTAACATAATCACTATCACGACAGAAAAAGTAATGAGAATACTACTGGGACTAAAGGCTGACAAGTCCCCTGGACCTGATGGTCTGCATCCAAGGGTTGTTAAAAAAAGTGGCTGCAGAGATAGTAGATACATTGGTTGTAATCTTCCAAAATTCCCGAGGTTCTGGAAAGGTTCCAATGGGGGGTGGGTGGGGTGGAAGGAGGCTGAAAGCAGGAAACTATAGAGCAGTTAGCCTAACATCTGCCATTGGGAAAATGCTAGAATCCATTATTAAAGAGGTAGTAGCAGGACATCTAGAAAAATCACAATACAATCAGGCAAAGTCAACATGGTTCTGCAAAAAGGAAATGGTGTTTGACAAATTTATTAGAGTTCTTTGAGGATGTAACAAGCAGGGTGGATAAAGGGGAACCAGTAGATGTTGTGTATTTGGATTTCCAAAAGGCATTCGATAAGGTACATAAAAGGTTACTACACAAGATACAAGCTCATGGTGTTGGGGATGATCTATTAGTATGGATAGAGGACTGGCTATCTAACAGTAAAGAGAGAGTCAGGATAAATGGGTCATTTTCAGGATAGCAACAGTAACTAGAGGAGTGCCACAGGGATCCGTGCTTTTGCCTCAACTATTTACAATCTATATTAATGACTTGGATGAAGGGGCGACTATTGGAGCCCAATTTGCTGATGATACGAAGATAGATAGGAAAGCAAGTTTTGAGAGGATACAAAGATTTTGCAAAGGGATATAGATAGGTTAAGTGAGTGGGCAAAAAATTGGCTGATGGAGCATAATGTAGGAAATTGTGAGGTTGTCCACTTTGGCAGGAAGAATAGAAAAACAGATTATTATTTAAATAGAGAGAAAATGCAGAAAGCTGTGGTATAGAGGGATCTGGATGTCCTTGTATAAGAACCACAAAAGTCAGCCTGCAAGTACAGCCAGTAATTAGGAAGGCAAATAGAATGGTGGCCTTCATTGCAAGGGGGATGGACTATAAAAGTAGGGAAGTCTTGCTACAATTGTACAGGGCATTGGTGAGACTGCACCTAGAATACTGTGTACAGTTTTGGTCCCCTTATTTAAGGAGGGACATACTTGCATTGGAAGCAGTTCAGAAAAGGTTCACTAGGCTGATTCCTGGGATGAAGGTGTTGTTTTATGAGGAAAGGTTGAGCAGGTTGGGCCTATACTCATTGGATTTAGAAGATTGAGAGGTGATCTTATTGAAACATATTAGATTCTGAGGGGGCTTGAAAGGTCAGATGAGAGTGGATGTTTCCCCTCGTGGGGCAATCTAGAACTAGGGGGCACAGTTTCAAATTAAGGTGTCTCCCATTTAAGATGGAGATCGGGGGGAATTTCTTCGAGGATGTAACTAGTAGAGTTGATGAGGGGGAGCCAGTGGATGTGGTTTATTTGGACTTTCAGAAGGCTTTTGACAAAGTCCCACAGAACAGATTAGCATGTAAAATTAAAGCGCGTGGGATTGGGGGTAATGTATTGCGATGGATAGAAAATTGGTTGGAGGACAGGAAACAAAGAGTAGGGATAAATGGGTCTTTTTCTGAGTGGCAGGCAGTGACTAGTGGGGTGCTGCAGGGATCGGTGCTAGGACCCCAGCTATTCACAATATACATTAATGATTTAGATGAGGGAACTAAATGTAATATCTCCAAATTTGCAGATGACACAAAACTGGGTGAGAGGGTAAGTTGTGAGGAGGATGCAGAGAGGCTTCAGGGTGATTTGGGCAAGTTGAGTGAGTGGGTAAATGCATGGAGGATGCGGTATAATGTGGATAAATGTGCGTTTATCCACTTTGGTAGCAAAAACAGGAAGGCAGATTATTATCTGGCTATAAACAGAGAGGGGAATATGCAGTGAGACCTGGGTGTTCTCGTACACCAGTCGCTGAAGGTAAGCATGCAGGTCCAACAGGCGGTAAAAAAGGCAAATGGTATGTTGGTCTTCATAGCGAGAGGATTCGAGTACAGAAGTAGGGATGTCTTGCTGCAATTATACAGGGCCTTGGTGAGGCCACACCTGGAATATTGTGTGTAGTTTTGGTCTCCTTATCTGAGGAAGGATGTTCTTGCTATAGAGGGAGTGCAGCGAAGGTTTACCAGACTAATTACTGGGATGGCGGGACTGACGTATGAGGAGAGATTGAGTCGGTTAGGATTATATTCGCTGGAGTTCAGAAGAGTGAGGGGGGATCTCATAGAAGCCTATAAAATTCTAACAGGACTTGACAGGGTAGATGCAGGAAGGAAGTTCCCGATGGTGGGGGAGTCCAGAACCAGGGGTCATAGTCTAAGGATACGGGGTAAACCTTTCAGGACTGAGATGAGAAGAAACTTCTTCAGCCAGAGAGTGGTGAGCCTGTGGAATTCGCTACCACAGAAAGCAGTTGAGGCCAATCTGTTGAATTTAACAATAAGTTGATCTTATTGAATGGCAGAGCAGGCTTGAGAGACCAAATGGCCTATTTCTGCTCCTAATTTGTATGTTCGTAGGTGCCCCTTGATAGCACTGTCGACGACCCTGTCCATCACTTTGCTGATGATCGGGAGTAGACTGATACAGCGGTAATTAGCCGGGTCGGATTTGTCCTGCTTTTTGTGCACAGGACATACCTGGGGAATTTTCCACATTGCCGGGTAGATGCCAATGTTGTAGCTGTACTAGAACAGCTTGGCTAGGTTTGCAGCTAGGTCTGGAACACACGTCTTCAGTACTATTGTTGGAATGTTGTCAGGGCTCATAGCCTTTGCAGTATCCAGTGTCTTCAGTTGTTTCTTGATTTAAAAAAAAATTTGTTTGTGGGATGTGGGCGTCACTGGCAAGGCCAGCATGTATTGATATCACGTGAAGTGGATTGGCTGAAGACTGGCATCAGTGATGCCGGGGACCTCAGGAGGAGACCAAGATGGGTCATTCACTTGGCACTTCTGGCTGAAGATGGATGAAAATGCTTCAGCCTTGTCTTTTGCACTGATGTTCTGGGCTCTCCCATCGTTGAGGATGGGGATGTTTGTGGAGCCTCCTCCTCCGGTCAGTTGTTTAATTGTCCATCACCATTCATGACTGGATGAGGCAGGACTGCAGAGCTTAGATCTGACCCATTGGCTGTGGGATCGCTTAGCTCTGTCTATTGCATGCTGCTTCTGCTGTTTGGCATGTAAGTAGTCCTGTGTTGTAACTTCACCAGGCTGACACCTCATTTTTAGGTATGCCTGGTGCTGCTCCTGGCATGCCTTCCTGCACTCTTCATTGAAGTATGCTGCCACCTTATTGAGTCTATCAGAGATTTTCTTAATATTAATATTTATTTCATAACAACTATATACACTCCACATTAGCCTGTGTGTCTCCCTCAGAAGCCACGCTGTGACTGTTCTCAAGTCTCTCCAGCATGATCTCTTATATCATCATAGTGGGCAGAAATGTTTACAATCTCTCAAGATTAAACCTTTCATACCCTTATACTACAGACAGATTTTTGTTTAACAAGGCAGTCAAGGGTTATGGGGGGCAGGCAGTAAAGTAGAGTTCTGGCCACATTTGGATTAGCTATGATCTTATTGAATGGTGGAGCTGGCTCGAGGTGCTGAATGGCCTACTCCTGCTCATATGTCTTATGTTCGTATAAGATATGTGAGAGCAGAGAAGGTAAACGTTGAGAAATGTGCAAGCAAAATAGATAAATGTTGGGATATCTGAGAGAACAGAGTAGGTAAATGCCAGAAATGTGTGAACAGAGTAAGTGAGTCTCACTTTGATTTTCCTTCCCTCACTGTGAATCTTTTGTAGCAGCTTGAAGAAAATCAGGTTTTGATGTGTAGAAAATGATGTGTGAATATGGATTCAATAAATCTAATAATTTTGTCTTCATAAAATGTATTTCTCAGCATTTGTCGGATGCAGAATTAAGCTGACAGTGATCAAAGGAGATGTGAGAGATAAAGGGGTCCTGCAGAAAGCCTGCCAAGGAGTGACCTGTGTTATCCACACTGCTTCTGTGATTGATATCTGGGGTTACATCAGCAATGAAGAACTGGAAGCTATCAATGTTAAAGGTACAACTTGAGTTGAATGAGAACAAGGCATAGAACAATGCAGGATATTACTGCACGCGAGAATGGAATGAAATTTAATTCCTGTGCCCAGGTGATACAACCACACGCTGGGTGCAGAAGCAGCACAAAACTGGGGGCAGAGGCTTTGCACAAAATTTGTGTTTGCTCTGGGTTTTCTGTTAAGCCTCTGCTGAAGAACCTGGAGTTTCCCTCTCAGTTGGGCACTAATTTTATATATTTGGGGAGGAGGTTTGAGTTTATTACCATGCAAATTTGGATGGGTTGCATCACTAGCATGATGCCATTGCTGTGTGCTTGTAAAACCTGGAATACAGCACACTCCTGCAGGTGCAAAACCTGTAAAACCTGGAATACAGCACACTCCTGCAGGTGTAAAACCTGGAATACAGCACACTCCTACAGGTGTAAAACCTGGAATACAGCACACTCCTGCAGGTGTAAAACCTGGAATACAGCACACTCCTGCAGGTGCAAAACCTGTAAAACCTGGAATACAGCACACTCCTGCAGGTGTAAAACCTGGAATACAGCACACTCCTGCAGGTGTAAAACCTGGAATACAGCACACTCCTGCAGGTGTAAAACCTGGAATACAGCACACTCCTGCAGGTGCACTGCTGCCAGAAGCACTCTCAAGGCTGTCCTGCCTGACTCCTTGGAAATGATATGTGGCCTCATATTTGGGCCTTTATTGTGTTGCTTAAATTGTACTTTTGTTCTCAGTGCTTCTTCGGATTGGATCCTTAATTTGTTGCCTTTCATTGACTAGAATTTAAGTTTTGCTTTTTTTCATTGAAGGTAGTTTGTCTGAGATAGGCACCTGCATCCTGTGGATAGTATAGACATTCTCAAGGGAATTCCCATTCTCCGTTTAAGAGGAGGAATTTTACAGCTAGGAACAGAGGCAGATATGCCTGTCAGAGGGCATGGTTCAGTAGACCTGAGTATAGATCATGCCACAGGTACCTGAAAATGCCTGAGGATCTGTGTCTTTACTGGGATGCAGTTATGTAACTCTCCTGTCTTCTGCAACTGAACTTCCAAACTCCTCTATGACTGATATGGAGACTTGAACTTCTATGCCACTGGCTTCTTACAGCAAATCAGAGGTGTCATCTGTGATTTTAGCCAGTATTCAGTGCACAGCTGCATACAGCAGGTCAGTAGACATTGCTTGCTGGAGCCATTGACTTCATCACTTTTCCTATAAGATCATAAGATATAGGAGCAGGGATAGGCTATTCGGCCCCTCGAGCCTGCTCCACCATTCAATAAGGTCATGGCTGATCTGAGTGTGGCCTCAACTCCACTTTCCTGCCTGCCACCAACCACCCGCACCCCCCTCCACAACCATTGACTCCCTTGTAGATCAAAAATCTGTCTAACTCAGCCTTGAATATATTCAATGGCCCAGCCTCCACTGCTCTCTGGGGAAGAGAATTCCAAAGATTAACAGCTCTCAGAGAAGAAATTCCTTCTCAGTTCTCCATCTTAAATGGGAGACTCATTATTTTTAAACTACGCCCCCTAGTTCCATATCCCCTATGAGGGGAAACATCCTCTCAGTGTCTACCCTGTCAAGCCCCCTCAGAATCTTATATGTTTTAATTTGATCACCTCTCATTCTTCTAAACTCCAATAAGTGTAGGCCCAAACTGCTCAACCTTTCCTCATAAGACAACCCCCTCAATCCAGGAATCAACCTAGTGAACCTTCTCTGAACTGCTTCCAATGCATGCATACCCTTCCTTAAGTAAGGAGACCAAAAATATGCACAGTACTCGAGGTGTGGTCTCAGCAATGCCCTGTACAATTGTAGCAAAACTTCCCTACTTTCATAGTCCATCCCCTTTGCTATAAAGGCCCAACATTCCATTTCTGCTGAAAGGATGCAGCCTGAAACATTAACTCTGTTTCTGTCTCCACAGATGCTGCCAGATGAGTATTTCCAGCACTTTCTGTTTTTATTCTATTTGCCTTCCTCATTTCATGCTGTACCTGCCTGCTAACTTTTTGAGATTCATGTACAAAGACACCCAGATCCCTCTGTACCGCAGTCTCTCCTTTTAAAATAATCTGCTTTTCTATTCTTCCTGCCAAAGTGGACAACCTCACATTTTCCCACATTATGCTCCATCTGCCAATTTTTTGCCCACTCACTTAACCTATCTATATCCCTTTGCAGACTCTCTGTGTCGTCTTCATAAATTGCTTTCCTACCTATCTTTTTGTATCGGCAGCAAATTGGGCTACAATACACTGAGTCCCTTCATCCTAGTCATTAACATCGATCATAAATAGTTGAGGCCCCCGCACCAATCCCTGTGGCACTCCTCAATTTATAGCTTGCCATCCTGAAAATGTGCCATTTATCCCAACTCTCTATTAGTTAGCTAGTCCTCTATCCATGATAGTATATTACCCCCAACCCCATGAGCTCTGATCTTGTGCAGTAACCTCTTATGTGGTACTTTATCAAATGCCTTTTGGAAATCCAAATACACTACGTCTACTGGTTCCCCTTATCCACCCTGCTTGTTACATTCTCAAAGAACACTAATAAATTTGTCCAACTCGATTTCCCTTTCATAAAATCATATTGACTCTGCTTGATTGTATTGTAATTTTCTAAATGTCCCACTACTACCTCCTTAATAATGGATTCCAGCATTTTCCCAATGACGGATGTTAAGCTAACTGGCCTATAGTTTCTTGCTTTTTGTCTCCCTCCATTCTTGAATAGAAGTGTTACATTTACAGTTTTCCAATCAACTGGGACCTTTCCAGAATCGAGGGAATTTTGGAAGATTACAAACAATGTATCCGCTATCTCTGCAGCCACTTCTTTTACGACCCTAGTATGCAGATCATCAGGTCCAAGGGACTTGTTAACCTTTAGTCCCATTTAGTTTTCCTTGTACTTTTTCTGTAGTGATAGTGCTTGCTTTAAGTTCCTCTGCCTTTTTGCCTCCTGATTTTATATTATTCTTGGGATGCAACCATCTACAGCCAGAAGTGCCGAGTGGATGATCCATCTCACCCTTCTCCTGAGGTCTCCACCATCATAGATACCAGTCTTCAGACAATTTGTTTCACTCCATGTGATATCAAGAAATAGCTGAACGCACGGGATACAGCAAAGTCTATGGGCCCTGACAACATCTCTGCTGTAGTGCTGAAGACGTGCTCCAGAACTAGCTGTGCCACAAGCCAAACTGTTTCAGTATAGCTACAACACAGGCATCTACCCGACAATGTGGAAAATTGCCCAGATATGTCCTGTCCTCAAAAAGCAGCACAAATCCAATCTGGCCAATTACTGCCCCATCATTCTACTCTCAATCATCAGCAAAGTAAAGCAAGGTGTTGTCGCCAGTGCTATTAAGCAGCATTTACTCAGCAATAACCTGCTCACCGATGCACAGTTTTGGTTCTGCCAGGGCCACTCAGCTCCAGACCTCATTACAGCCTTGGTCCAAACATGGACAAAGAGCTGAATTCCAGATGTAAGATGAGAGTGACTGCCCTTGACATCAAGGCAGCGTTTTATCGAGTGTAGAATCAAGAAGCCCTAGCAAAACTTTAGTCAATGGGAAACAGGGGTGAAACGCTCCACTGGTTGGAGTTATACACAGCACAAATGAAGATGGTTGTGGTTATTGGAGTCCAATCATTTCAGCCTGAGGACATTGCTGCATGAGTTCCTCAGGGTAGTGTCCTCAGCCCAACCATCTTTGGCTGCTTCCTAAATGACCTTCCCTCTGACATAAGGTCAGAAGAGAATTAGAATTAGAATTAGAACATTACAGTGCAGTACAGGCCCTTCGGCCCTCGATGTTGCGCCGACCTGTGAAACCATCTGACCTACACTATTCCATTTTCATCCATATGTCTATCCAATGACCACTTAAATGCCCTTAAAGTTGGCGAATCTACTACTGCTGCAGGCAGGGCGTTCCACGCCCTTACTACTCTCTGAGTAAAGAAACTACCTCTCACATCTGTCCAATATCTATCACCCCTCAACTTGAAGCTATGTCCCCTCGTGTTTGCCATCACCATCCGAGGAAAAAGACGCTCACTATCCACCCTATCTAACCCTCTGATTATCTTATATGTCTCTATTAAGTCACCTCTCCTCCTCCTTCTCTCCAACAAAAACAACCTCAAGTCCCCCAGCCTTTCCTCGTAAGACCTTCCCTCCATACCAGGCAACATCCTAGTAAATCTCCTCTGCACCCTTTCCATAGCTTCCACATCCTTCCTATAATGCGGTGACCAGAACTGCACGCAATACTCCAGGTGCGGTCTCACCAGAGTTTTGTACAGCTGCAGCATGACCTCGTGGCTCCGAAACTCGATCCCCCTCCTAATAAAAGCTAACACACCATATGCCTTCTTAACAGCCCTATTAACCTGGGTAGCAACCTTCAGGCATTTATGCACCTGGACACCAAGATCTCTCTGTTCATCTACACTACCAAGAATCTTCCCATTCGCCCAGTACTCTTCATTCCTGTTACTCCTTCCAAAGTGAATCACCTCGCACTTTTCCGCATTAAACTCCATTTGCCATCTCTCAGCCCAGCTCTGCAGCCTATCTATGTCCCTCTGTAACCTACAACATCCTTCGGCACTATCCACAACTCCACCGACCTTCGTGTCATCCGCAAATTTACTAACCCACCCTTCTACACCCTCTTCCAGGTCATTTATAAAAATAACAAACAGCAGTGGCCCCAAAACAGATCCTTGCGGTACACCACTAGTAACTAAACTCCAGGATGAACATTTGCCATCAACCACCACCCTCTGTCTTCTTTCAGCTAGCCAATTTCTGATCCAAAGCTCTAAATCACCTTCAACCCCATACTTCCGTATTTTCTGCAATAGCCTACCGTGGGGAACCTTATCAAATGCCTTACTGAAATCCATATACACCACATCCACTGCTTTACCCTCATCCACCTGTTTGGTCACCTTCTCAAAAAACTCAATAAGGTTTGTGAGGCACGACCTACCCGTCACAAAACCGTGCTGACTATCGCTAATGAACTTATTCTTTTCAAGATGATTATAAATCCTGTCTCTTATAACCTTTTCCAACATTTTACCCACAACCGAAGTAAGGCTCACAGGTCTATAATTACCAGGGCTGTCTCTACTCCCCTTCTTGAACAGGGGACAACATTTGCTATCCTCCAGTCTTCCGGCACTATTCCTGTCGACAATGATGACATAAAGATCAAGGACAAAGGCTCTGCAATCTCCTCCCTAGCTTCCCAGAGAATCCTGGGATAAATCCCATCTGGCCCAGGGGACTTATCTATTTTCACACTTTCCAAAATTGATAACACCTCCTCCTTGTGAACCTCAATCCCATCTAGCCTAGTAGCCTGAATCTCAGTATTCTCCTCAACAACATTTTCTTTCTCTACTGTAAATACTGACGCAAAATATTCATTTAGCACTTCCCCTATCTCCTCTGATTCCACACACAACTTCCCACTACTATCCTTGATTGGCCCTCATCTAACTCTAGTCATTCTTTTATTCCTGATATACCTATAGAAAGCCTTAGGGTTTTCCCTGATCCTATCCGCCAATGACTTCTCGTGTCCTCTCCTTGCTCTTCTTAGCTCTCCCTTTAGATCCTTCCTGGCTAGCTTGTAGCTCTCAAGCGCCCTAACTGAGCCTTCACGTCTCATCCTAACATAAGCCTTCTTCTTCCTCTTGACAAGCGCTTCAACTTCTTTAGTAAACCACGGCTCCCTCGCTCGACAACTTCCTCCCTGCCTCACAGGTACATACTTATCAAGGACACGCAGTAGCTGCTCCTTGAATAAGCTCCACATTTCGATTGTTCCCATCCCCTGCAGTTTCCTTCCCCATCCTACGCATCCTAAATCTTGCCTAATCGCATCATAATTTCCTTTCCCCCAGCTATAATTTTTGCCCTGCGGTATATACCTGTCCCTGCCCATCGCTAAGGTAAACCTAACCGAATTGTGATCACTATCACCAAAGTGCTCACCTACATCTAAATCTAACACCTGGCCGGGTTCATTTTCCAGTACCAAATCCAATGTGGCATCGCCCCTGGTTGGCCTGTCTACATACTGTGTCAGAAAACCCTCCTGCACACACTGGACAAAAACTGACCCATCTAAAGTACTCGAACTATAGTATTTCCAGTCGATATTTGGAAAGTTAAAGTCCCCCATAACAACTACCCTGTTACTCTCGCCCCTGTCGAGAATCATCTTCGCTATCCTTTCCTCTACATCTCTGGAACTATTTGGAGGTCTATAAAAGACTCCCAACAGGGTAACCTCACCTCTCCTGTTTCTAACCTCGGCCCATACTACCTCAGTAGATGAGTCCTCAAACGTCCTTTCTGCCGCTGTAATACTCTCCTTGATTAACAATGCCACACCCCCCCCTCTTTTACCATCTTCTCTGTTCTTACTGAAACATCTAAATCCCGGAATCTGCAACATCCATTCCTGCCCCTGCTCTACCCATGTCTCCGAAATGGCCACTACATCGAGATCCCAGGTACCAACCCATGCTGCAAGCTCACCCACCTTATTCCGGATGCTCCTGGCGTTGAAGTAGACACACTTTAAACCAGGTTCTTGCTTGCCAGTGCCCTCTTGCGTCCTTGTAACCATATCCCTGACCTCACTACTCTCAACATCCTGTACACTGGCACTACAATTTAGGTTCCCATTCCCCTGCTGAATTAGTTTAAACCCCCCCCGAAGAGCACTAGCAAATCTCCCCCCCCCAGGATATTGGTACCCCTCTGGTTCAGGTGAAGACCATCCTGTTTGTAGAGGTCCCACCTACCCCAGAAAGAGCCCCAATTATCCAGGAAACCAAAACCCTCCCTCCTGCACCATCCCTGCAGCCACGTGTTCAACTCCTCTCTCTCCCTATTCCTCGCTGATGCTTGCTGATGATTGCACAGTATTCAGTACCATTCGCAACTCCATACCATACTGCAGCAGTCCGTGTTCATATGCAGCAAGACCTGGACAACATTCTAGCTTGGGCTGATAAGTGGCAAGTAACATTTGCACCATACAAGTGCCAGGCAATGACCATCACCCAAGAAGAGAGAATCTAACCATCTCCCCGTGATGTTCAATGGCACTACCAATGTTGAATCCCCAACCATCAACATCCTGGGGGTTACTGCTGACCAGAAACTTAATTGGAACAGCCAAATAAATACTGTGGCAACAGCAGCAGGTCAGAGGCTGGGAATTCTGTGACGACTAACTCACCTCCTGACTCCCCAAAACCTGTCCACCATCTACAAGACACAAGTCAGGAATGTAATCGAATGCTGTCCACTTGCCTGGATGAGTGCAGCTCCAACAACACTCAAGAAGCTTAACACCATCCAAGACAAAGCAGCACGCTTGATTGGCACCCCATCCACCACCTTCAACATTCACTCCCTCCACCATCGGCGCACAGTGACGGCAGTGTGTACCATATACCAGATGCACTGCAGCAACTTACCAAGGCCTCTTCGACAGCACCTTCCAAACCTGCGACCTCTACAACCTCGAAGGACAAGGGCAACAGATGCATGAGAACACCACCATCTGCAAGTCCCCCTCCAAATCACACACCTTTCTGGAACTGTATCACCGTTCCTTCACCTTCGCTAGGGGAAAATCATGGAACTCCCTCCCAAATAGCACTTGGGGTGTACCTACATCACATGGACTGTAGCTGTTGAAAAAGGCGGCTCACCACCACCTTCTCAATGGCAATTAGGGAAGGGAAATAAATACTGGCTTTGCCAAAGACACACACATCCAAGAACGAATAAAAAAAAGAGACAACTATTCCAATGCACCCTTGGATGGTCCCCCATTTTCTACCCTATGTAAACTTGAAGTAATCCAAAACTCTGCTGCCCATGTCTTAACTTGCACCATGACCCGTTCACCAATCACCCAAGCTCACTGACCTACATTGGATCCGGGTCAAGCAACACCTTGATTTTAAAATTCTCATCCTTGTTTTCAAATCTGTCCATGATTTTGCCCCCTTCCTATTTCTGTAATTTCCTCCAGCCCCACAACCCTCCGAGATATCTGCGCTGTTCTAATTCTGGCCTCTTGAGCATGCCCGATTTTTAACTGCTCCACAATTCAGTACCTTGGCCCTCAGCTGTGGAATACCCTCCTATACTCTCTGCCTCTCCACTTCGCTTTCTTCCTTTAGGACACTCCTTAAAACCTACCACTTTGGCCAAGCCTTTGGTCATCTGACCTAATATCTCCTTTTGTGGCTCAGGGTCATATTTTGTATTATAATGCTCCTGTGAAGCACCTGGGGAGGGCTTATTATGCTAAAGGCGCTATATAAACAAAAGTTGTTGTTGTTGTTAAATCTATCCTCTATGATTCTATATATATATATATATATAATATATATATGCATCGTTGAATCTGGGCTCTGCATCTTTACTTTAGACCTAATTTAACTGCTCTACATATCATAGAATGGGTACAACACAGAAGGAACCCATTTGGCTCTTCTTGTTCATGCCTGCTCTCTGCAAGAGCGACTCAGCTAATCCCACTCCCTTACCCTTTCTCCATAGCCTGCAAACTTTTTGACTTCAGATAATTATCCAATTCCCTTTTGTAAACCACGATTGAATCTGTCTCCACCACACTCTCACCAATGCATTCCAGATCCTAACCATATGCCATATAATTTTTCTTTTTTCATGTCATCTTTGGTTCTTTTTTCATTCACCGTAAATTAGTGTCCTCTCGTTCTTGACCCTTTGGTCAATGGGAAAGTTTCTCTCCATCTACTTCTCCAGACTCCTCATGATTTTGAATGCATCTACCAAATCTCCTCTCAACCTTTTCTTCTCTAAAGAGAAGAGCTCCAGCTTCTCCAATCTAGCCACATAACTGAATTCTCTCATCCCTGGAACTATTCTCATAAATCTTTTCTGCACCCTCTCTAATACCTTCACATCCTTTCTTTAAGTGTGGTGCCCAGAATTGTACATAATACTCCAGTTACGGCTGAACCAGTGTTTTATAAGGGTTCACCATAAGTTCCTTGCTTTTGTAGTCTATGCCTCTATTTATAAAGCCCAGGATCCCATTTGTCTTATTAACCACTTTCTCAACTTGCCTTGCCACCTTCAGCGATTTGTACACATATACCCTAGGTGTCTCAGTTCCTGCACCACTTTTAGAATTGTATCCTTTGCTTTATATTGCCTCTCCTCATTCTTCCTACAAAAATGTATCACTTCACACCTCTTTGCATTAAATTTCATCTGCCTTGTGTCCACCCATTCCACTAGTCTGTGTCGTCTTGAAGTCTATCACTGTCCTCCTCACTGTTCCTAATACTTCCAAGTTTTGTGTCATCTGTAAATTTTGAAATTGTGCCCTGTACACCCAAGTCTAGGCCATTAATATATAGTAAGAAAAGCAGTGGCCCAATACTGACTCCCGGAGAACCCCACTGTAAACTATCCTCCAGTCCGAAAAACAACCAAAGGATAGCAAATTCTATGGTACGGTCACTTTTGTTTTGTTTATTCATTAATGGGATGTGGGCATCGCTGGCCAGGCCACCATTTATTGCCCATCCCTAATTGCCCTTGAGAAGGTGGTGGTGAGCTGCCATCTTGAATCGCTGCAGTTCATATGAGATAGGTACAGTAACAGTGCTGTTAGGAAGGGAATTCCAGGATTTTGACCCAGCGACAGTGAAGGAACGGCGATATGGTTCCAAGTCAGGCTGGCATGTGACTTGGAGGGGAACTTGCAGATGGTGGTATTCCCATGCATTTGCTGCCCTTATCCTTCTAGTTGGTAGAGGTCGTGGGTTTGGAAGGTGCTGTCTAAGGAGCCTTGGTGCGTTGCTGCAGTGCATCTTGTAGATGGTACACATTGCTGCCACTGTGCGTTGGTGGTGGAGGGAGTGTTTGTGGTGGGGTGCCAATCAAACGAGCTGCTTTGTACTGGATGGTATCAAGCTTCTTGAGTGTGGAGAGTGGAGAGTATTCCATCACACTCCTGACTTGTGCCTTGTAGATGGTGGACAGGCTTTGGGGAGTCAGGAGGTGAGTTACTCGCCACAGGATTCTAGCCTCTGACCTGCTCTTGTAGCCACGGTATTTATATGGCTACTCCAGTTCAGTTTCTGGTCAATGGTAGTCCCTAGGATGTTGATAGTGGGGGATTCAGCGATGGTAATGCTGTTGAATGTCAAGGGGAGGTGGTTAGATTCTCTCTTGTTGGAGATGGTCATTGCCTGGCACTTGTGTGGCACGAATGTTACTTGCTACTTATCAGCCCAAGCCTGGATATTGTCCAGGTCTTGCTGCATTTCGATATGGACTGCTTCAGTATCTGAGGAGTCGTGAGTGGTGCTGAACATTGTGCAATCATCAGCGAACATCCCCATTTCTGACCTAATGACTGAAGGAAGGTCATTGATGAAACAGCTGAAGATGGTTGGGCCTAGGACACTACTCTGAGGAACTCCTGCAGTGATGTCCTGAAGCTCAGAAGATTGACCTCCGACAACCACAACCATCTTCCTTTGTGCTAGCTATGACTCCAACCAGCGGAGAGTTTTCTCCCTGATCCCCATTGACTTCAGTTTTGCTTGGGCTCCTTGATGCCATACTCAGTCAAATGCTGCCTTGATGTCAAGGGCAGTCTCTCTCACCTCACCTCTTGAGTTCAGCTCTTTTACACAAGTACTTAAGAATGAGATAATTTGGATCAAATTATACTCTAGATTTGATAGCCCCTTAAACTCTTACATAGTTATGCTTGCATGTCATGTGCCCACATATTTAAAATGATGATAAAAGTTGCTTTTACTCTTCATTTCTGCTCACGTAAACTGCATGTTTCTTTTTCATTATGTATTAACATGGTTTTTGTTTCTTTTTCTACCAGCCTTGGATGATATTGTTTCATTTTGATTTGGCAGGAACTCAGCTTTTGCTAGAAACCTGTATTCAGCAGAATGTGAAATATTTCATCTACACCAGTAGTGTAGAGGTGGTGGGGCCAAATGAAAGAGGTGATCCTATCTGTAATGGTGATGAAGACACAGTCTACCTCGGCAAACCAAAGTTTCTGTACAGCAGAACAAAATACGCAGCAGAACAATTAACCCTGACAATGAATGGATGCCTCCTACCTAATGGTGAGCAGATGGTAACATGCGCCTTACGCCCGATGTTTATCTATGGAGAAAACAGCCGCTTTATGGTAAAAGATTTGGATGAAGGAATCATCAATGGAGATGTTCTGCGGAGAACCAGCAGGAAGCAGGCTCTTGTAAACCCAGTTTACGTTGGCAATGTAGCTTGGGCTCATGTTTTAGTGGCCCGAGCCATGAAAGATCAGGACAAAAAGAAAATTGTTGGTGGAAAGTTCTATTTCATTACAGATGACACCCCACACATGAGCTACTCAGATTTTAACTATGAAGTGATGAGCCCGCTGGGGTTTACAGTTCCAGCAAAGCTTAGCATGCCTCTGCTGCTCATGTACTTCACCGCTTTCATACTGGAGATGATGCAGGTTTTGCTCAGGCCATTTATCAGATATATTCCCAGAACAAGCCGCCACCTCATTACAATGCTCAACACAAAGTTCACCTTTACTAGCCACAAAGCCCGGAATGATTTTGACTACATACCACGTTACAGTTGGGAGGTAGCAAAAAAGCAGACTGTCAGCTGGTTGGCTTCAATTGTACAAGACCGCAGAAACATTTTAAGTAGAAAATAATGCTCGAAATGCAGGAGTAATAGGCTAAATCTTTGGGGAGAGACGTTTGAAATTCTGAGTGATTATTTTGGTGCAGTAGTTAATGTCTTCGTATAAAATTCTTGGGTGCGAAATTGGGCTTATTTGTGCCTCTTTTTTGGGGACTACAGGTGCCCTTAGAGTTTAAGAATGGAGTCTGCATTGTGTGCGCACACTTGTGGGATTGAATTGCACAGGATGCCATATTGAGACCGTTAGCATGTGCGCAGTGAATGTCTGCCCGATGTATGTAGCCCGGGCAGATCATGATATCAATCAGCGTACAATGCTGATATGATTTCAGCGGGGCCATTTTCAGCTCACTGCTCCAGCTAACACCCTCTCTTAACCTCGTACAATTGAACACACATTCAGCAGCAGGAAGGATCCCCTCATCAGCGCTATTTAAAGGGATCATCGACTATTTACAGGTTAGTTGCTGGTTGGTTTCGCCTAACTATTGCTTCGATTCGACAAGTGTTTTGTGCTTTCTTTAGTTAGAATCATAGAGCGTTTACAATACAGAGGAGACCTTTCAGCTCATTGTGTCCATGCCAGTCAACGAAGAGCTACTCAACCGAATCCCACCTTCCTGCACTTGTTCCATAACCCTGTAGGTCAGGGCTCTTCAAGTAGACATCCAAGTACTTTTTAAATGTGTTGAGAGTTTCAGCCTCTACCACCCTTTCAGGCAGTGAGTTCCAGGTCCCTATCACCCTCTGAGTGAAAAATATGTTTCCTCATCTCCTCTCTAATCCTTCCAGCAATTAATTTAAATTTATACCTGCTGGTTATCCACTGATGCTTTCTATTTATTGACAGCTAACTACATTTCATTGTCTCTTGCCGGAGACAAGCAGGTGCAGTGAGCACACAGCATCGCCAGGGTTGCAGGCTTCCCCATGGTGTAGGGTGCCAAAGACTACACGCACATAGCTTTGCAGACTCCATATGTCAACTCTGCCCTCTACTAGAACCAAAAGCGATTCCACTCCCTCAACATCCAGCTGGTGTGTGACCCGCAGTAGCAAATCATGCCAATTAATACCCAGTATCCTGGCAGCATTTATTCTGTGGCAGTCCGCTGTGCCAACTGCATTTGAAACACCATGACAAGCCAAAGGAAAGCTACTGGACGTCAAGGGCTACCCGCTGACAACATGGCTATTGATTCTGGTGCGGAACCCATGCACGTGGTCACCATGCTTACAATGAAAAACATGCTGCCACACAAAATGTGATAGAGTAAATCACTGGCTTGCTGAAGCAAGGTTTCCAATGCCTAGACCATTCTGGAGGAGCTCTGCAGTGCTTGGCAGAGCATGTCTCAAGATCCGTAAAGTTTGCTGCATGCTGCGCAACCTAGTAATGAGGAGGGTACAGCCCTTGCCACCAGCCACATGAGGAGCAGAAGCACAAGGAGGAGAAGGATGATGAGGTGGAGGAGGAGGCAGGAGGGAGAAGGCAACCCAAACAGTCCCTTTCTGGCCATGCTGTCCATGAATAACTCACCTGAGTGCAATACCAGTAAGTTCAACTCCAATACCCCATTCACCAACAGTCCCACACCTTACCTTCCTTTCTGTCACTCACCATCACAGTGTCTGTATGGCCGCAATGCAAAAATAAAAGCCACCACAAAATAGATATCCCAAAACAAATTTGTAAATGAAATCATGCCATATTGCACACAATTGTCAACTAACAATCCTTGTGTATTCCCTTAGTTCCTGTTTTCGGTTCCTTTGCCTGTCCTGGTGCTCTTGTGCAATGCTACCCCAGTGGCTGGTGGAAGGCTGTTGACTTTCAGTGGAGGAGACTGCAGAAGGCCTTGTAAGATGACATTGCATAGCTCTGGGTATGGAAGGCCCAGATACGGACCACATCATCTTGGAAGAATGGCAAGAGTCTTGGCTAGCTGACTGGCAGATAACAGCAAAGGCACTGGCCTGTAGTGGGCAAGGAGGACAAATGCTATCTTCCTAACAGAGGACAGCAGGTTCCATGGTGCCATTGACATCCCCCACCCCCCCCGCCCCGAGGCACAGCTCAGCAATCCCAGTGATTTGATGGAGGACAGGTTGCTGGACTGCTGTGACACCCTGCAAGCCCCTTTACACACTGTATCCACAGCCATGATGATAGCATTCTAAGCTTGCATGGGAACAAGCTGAGCTTGCATGGCAGCAGACTGAGCTTCCACTGCGCACTCAGATGTGGGTGGCTACTGCATGCGCTGTAATGGAAGCTGAAACATTGGCCATCAGATGCTACATCATGGTTGGGTACACAGGTGTGCAAATGGAGTCGGCTACCACTTCCATGCTGGAAAGAGCTCTACTCTAAGCCCTGTGCCAAACTGGTGCTGGACACCTCCATGCTCCTTGACATTGACCACAGGCATTCTGGCAGTCTTCACAAGGCAGCAAGCAATTTTTTGTGTACACTCCTCAGCGTTTGTAAGCTGCCCTATCAAACTGTTCATCTGAGTACTCTGAATCAGAACCCGTGTGTGACCACGCCATCCAGTGTGCTAGCATCTGCGCTGTCCTTGCCATAGCCCATTCATGCCTGGTGATTTACCATGTGCAGATCCCACCTCCAACCTATTTACTAAGATACACGCAGTGTCAGTATCTGAGCTGGTGGCTGCAAGTGTGAAATCACGTGATGGTGCTGTGTCTTCATTGTTACTCCCTTATTGGTATTTCTCCACTGCCTGGCAAGGTTGTACCTTTTGGGTATTCAAAATGAAAAAGGCACAAGGGTAAAGTTGTGTTGTGGGAAGAGGGGAAAGTAAGAGGTGCATATTTACACCATCTGTAGCTTGTAAATCATGTAGGATGACGAAGAATTGGGATGTGAGAAGGAGTATTAGATGTGAGGATACCATCGCCTTTGCCCCACTGCTGGCCATGGCCTCAGCAATAGGCATGCTAACAATCGCCAGCACCACCTCCTCCATAGGGGTTAGGATATGCAGCCATGTTTGTCCCCCTCTGTTTAGCTCCTGCTGCCTCCAGTTATGCAACACCTTATTCTGCAAGGAGAGGGAAGTGTGCCAGTGAATATCATTCAATCTGTTTAGATGATGCGGCTGTCATGGATGAATAGCTGGCAGTGCTTGCAAGCCATAAGATGTGTGTGTAAGACTTGCAGTGCTAAGTGTGTGAGGGCAGGTGAAGCATATGAATCTCAGGTAGATTGTTGGTAGGTGAATGATGGGGGTGTGGTGAATTGAGCAGTGTCTGAGGCTAATGGTGCATTTGGTGGAATATGACATTTGAGGATGCATTCACTGACCTTGACCACTCAAGTGAGGCTACTGAACTTCCTGTGGCACTGCATCCAGATCCTCGGGACTTGAATCCTGTCATAGATTTCCATGACTATCTGCTCCCTGTTCATTTTGAGCATGTGTTTGGAGGACCTCCTCGCTCCCTGCGGATACAGGACATCTCTCCCACTTTTCACCTCCTCCACCAAGGACTCCAGTGCATCATCCAATAATCTTGGAGCCTGCTGTCTTCCCTGTTTTGCCATTCCTCACTCTTTCCCAGCTCCAGCTACAATGCACCTTCCATTTAAGAGGTGTAGGCTAGCTTTTAGTGGTCCTAGGAAGTTACAATTTTGGGCTTCCTGAGAATGCATGCAGCTAATGATCAGTACAGTTAGTGCTGGCTGCATGCAGCAATCATTCAAATGAGCAGGCAGCAAGCAGTTTTGTGTGCTGCCTGTAGTACACTGAACAAGCATGTGTTAACTGCACATCGTGATCCACCCATTTTTGGGGGCTTTCCAAATTACCACCTCCCCCACACCCCATCCCTTATGCATAAAAGGGTTAAAAATGTATAGTAAATTGTCAAAAATGAGTTAATCACTGCACTATAAATAGCATTCAGAAGGAGGATTTAATTTGCAAAAGCAAACATGTAGTGAATCAAAATTCAGTTACTTTCGTAAAAATAACAAATTTGGCTCATCATCTGTCAGTAAGTTTGGCTGGCTGAGCGTTTTTCCAGCTCAGGACAATGGACAGTTTGCTGCAATGCCACTCTTACTGTACCCACAAGTAACTGAAATTTTTGCTCTGCCTGTAGATGAACTTCAGAGACTGAAAACAGTCAATTTACTTTGTATGGAAGGAGTGGGGCATTTGTAAATTAATGTAACCAGAAACACCGTAAGAGAAAATGCCCAGCAAACTATGCAGATAGTTAAAAAGAAAGAACACTTACATTGTGATTCTGAAGTTTTTCAAAGTATATCTACTTTTCTATAACTGTCAATTCACATTTCCGTACCACAGCATTATGAATAATCTGAATGTAATTAAAAACATTAGAATTACACGGATCTTTCAAGTGATTGTGACATTTATGCCTTAAGCTCATTTAGATTTTAATTCATAATGCAATAAAGATTTAAAAAGACAGATCAAATTGATTTAAGACTATTCTCTTTGCTGATGTCTTTATTTGTACAAACAGAATAGAGCTTTTGTTACAGCCGAGGAGGGAGGAGTGCACTGTCTTCCTCTAGTTCCATTTCTCCACGGGTCACAACATATATTTAAATGTTTACCCAGTTACCAATAAGGCCAATTATATACTCTAATTTTATTTCAGAATAAAATCTACCAACCAGGTTTCTTTAATAAAGAACAAAATTATTAATGGATTATAAAACAAGACTTATTCAGTAAAGATGCAAAGCATTAACACACAGATTGGATTATGAAAGTTCCCTTTTACATTAGCCCAGCACCCACGTGCACACATACACTGGTTAAAGAAAAAATAAAGACAAAAACAATACTTTGGCCAAATACTTGTTAATTCTTGAAAGAAAAGAATAAGATATGGAATGATATCAGTTGTCCTTTTTCTGCCATCCCAAATACGTGTAGACAGCTATCACAGGGATCCTTTTGTAGCAGCTCTCTTCAGGTGAAGTCAAGGATTATTCTGGCAGGCTTTCCAGGAGAAATGCGGTATCAGGGGTTTCAGCCATCACACACTGAATTCTCAGGGTTTTTCAGAGAGATGAGAAAGGATGATCTCTCAGCAGGCTGCAATCCCCACTGACTGAAAACAATCCAAAACGGAACCAACTCTTGACCACCATAAATCTTGCATGCCACTTCTCAGTAAACAACTCCCCCAGTCACCAAGGGCTCCTGTTGTTTATTTAGCTTGAGACATGTGACATCCAGTAAGGTTTTTTTTAGAACCAAGTCCCTAAGTCCTTCCAGTGACCTTTTTAAAAAAAAACAAAGTCCAGCATCTATGTAATCTCTTCAGTTCTCCAAAGGAATCCATTTGAATAATTTTAAAACACGAATCCTCAAAAAATATTTTAAAATGGAAGCACTTTCATAATACTTTGTTTAAACAGTGTACTAAAAATAGCACACAGAGAAATTTAACACATAAAATGTGCAAGGGGGCAGAATTTTCATTCTGAGGTAGAGGTGGGTTTGGAGGCGAGCGTGCGGCAATTTTTCGCGACCAGTCGACCGGCTAGTCTTCCAGCATGTTCCCACCTGTGGCCTATTTCGAGGGAGGCAGCTTCTGGAGTGTGACTGCTACCCATATGCTGGGCTGGGTAGCCAATTAGGTTTATTAAAGTTCCAATTGAGGGCACTCCACACGCCGTCTAGATTTTCCACATGGTGGTCGGGCCCCCCCTCCCCCCCGATCTAGCTGGAGCTTGTAGATGGAGTGATTGTAGCCTCCTGGTGGCAGTTTAGGGGAGAAGGCCAAAGGCACATCCTGCAAAGCAGCCCAGCCTAGATACACTGGGCTGCGAGGGTCACATCCACATGCTATCCTGTGGAGGGAATCCCCCTCCGCAATGATGGCCTGGCAGCTGTGGTCATAGTATATTTTGCTCCATGTACAAATCTTCAGAGGGAACCTCCACCTTGAAGCGCCCTTGCAGTCCCCCCCTGAGTCTCAGACACTCTCATTGGCCCTCCTGGCTGTGGAGCCCGTCTGCCATCCTTAATTGGTTGGGGTCTCTGGGAGGTAGCTTCTTAACTGGCTTCCTCCTCAAAAATCCCCTCCAGGATCCCACCATTGCCATTTCTGGACATCCGACCTGGAATTCAGCCTGATGTCAGGATTGGGACCCTGAAACTAAAATTCAGCCAGGGAGTCTGGACTGAGTAGATGGTAGAAAATGAGTGATGTAGTAGGCAAGGCAGTAGGTTTGTTAATATAGTGGTGGTATATGAGGACTGAGGGGGATAATAAAATTTATGATAATTTTCAAAATTGAGTCAGATGGAAATCATTGAATTATGAACCAGTTAGTCGAGCTCTGGCATGAGAAATGCTTCAGGATATTTTGTATGTTGTCAGCGATAATCATTTAAACAGCATAAAGTCCATGCAAGGATGGTCAAACAAAGTTTTAACAAAATCTAAGACTCCACTTTGAGGAAGTACAAACAGAAAACGCTGGAAATATTCAGCATGTAAGGCAGTATTTGTGGAGAGAAGAACAGAGTTAATGTTTCAGGTCATTGTGACCTTTCATCAAAACCCTTTGAGAGAGGGGAATATGCAACGAGACCTGGGTGTTCTCGTACACCAGTCGCTGAAGGTCAGCATGCAGATGCAACAGGCGGTAAAAAAAGCAAATAGTATGTTGGCCTTCATAGTGAGAGGATTCGAGTACAGGAGCAGGGATGTCTTGCTGCAATTATAAAGGACCTTGGTGAAGCCACACCTGGAATATTGTGTGCAGTTTTGGTCTCCTTATCTGAGGAAGGATGTCCTTGCTATAGAGGGAGTGCAGCGAAGGTGTACCAGACTGATTCCTGGGATGGTAGGACTGGTGTATGAGGAGAGATTGAGTTGGTTAAGATTATATTCGCTGGAGTTCAGAAGAGTGAGGGGGGATCTCATAGAAACCTATAAAATTCTAACAGGACTTGACAGGGGAGATGCAGGAAGGCTGTTCCTGATGGTGGGGAAGTCCAGATCCAGGGGTCATAGTCTAAGGATACGGGGTAAACCATTCAGGACTGAGATGAGGAGAAATATCTTCACCCAGAGAGTGGTGAGCCTATGGAATTCACTACACAGAAAGCAGTTGAGGCCAAAACATTGTATGTTTTCAAGAAGGAGTTAGATATAGCTCTTGGGTCTAAAGGGATCAAAGGGTATGGAGCGAAAGCGGGAACAGGCTACTGAGTTGGATAATCAGCCATGATCATAATGAATGGCGGAGCTGGCTTGAAGGGCCAAATGGCCTACTCCTGCTCCTGTTTTCTATGTTTCTATGTAAGTAACTGAATAAAGTAGACAAGCATTATCTATTGAATACAATGTACTTGGTTTTTCAGAAATTATTTGATAAAGTTTTGCATCCAAATAAGATTAAGAGTCATGGAATTAATGGCACATTGATGGCAATAAATAAATTTCCAATTCCTGCATAAGTGCTGCTTACTATGTTCTGAATGGGATCAGTTTCTTCTGATTTAGAAGATGGACATAATAATTAAACCTTTTCAATTGCTCTCAAAAAATATTGCTGTACTTGCATAATGTTAAACATTTTTAAAATGAAAGATATAAAATAAACTTTACTCCTGTTAGCCCTCACACAATCACAAATGTGAAGTGAGATGTGCAAAACCACTCTTTGCAGATGACCTCATTTGTAGTGTTGCTGATCTGCACCAACAGTTTTATTCTGCTCTTTCTGGTACCAAAAAAGCAGCATTAGGCAGTTGGAGAGCACTGATTGGTTGAGGATGGATTCTTTTGAGGACAGAAGTGAGGGATGCAAAGTTGTGCTTGAAGATAGCCTTGTCAACAATCGAAACCTCAGGATTGGAGAGGCCATGAGAGATGACGATGCTGAGGACATGGTCCAGGTGGGTTGGTATCAAAGGTTGGCAGGTAAAACAGTAAATGAGCAATTGGAGGTCTTCAAAGAGGAGATTCAGCTACAGTTTTGGCACATTCCTTCATGGTGAAAGAAAGGGCATCCATAGCTATAGCTCCCTGGATTGATGAAAGATATAGGGATTAAAATGGAACAGAAAAGGAAGCTATGATACAGATCAGATCCGTAATTCAGTGGAGAATCAAGCCGAATACAAACAGCAAATATATAAATTGTGAGGCAGAGGGCATGGATAAGGTACTAAATGAGTACTTTGCATCCATGCTCACTAAAGAGGATACTTCCAGTGTATTAGTAAAGGAGGAGGTTGTAAAGAAATTAGATAGGATAAAACAAAGAGGAGATACTTAAAAGGTTGGCAGCACTCAAAATAGAAAAGTCACTGGATCCAGATGGAATGCTTCCTAGGTTGCTGAAAGAAGTAAGGGTTGAAATTGCAGAGGCCCTGTCTATAATATTCCAATCTTCCTTAGATCTGGGAGTGGTGCCAGAGGAATGGAGTATTTCAAACATTACACCCCTGTTCAAAAAAGGGGAGAAGGATGCCAGTCAGTCTAATATGGGAAAACATTTAGAGATAATACTGTTGTGACATTGCTTTAAATGCTACAGTGTTGCTTTAAGGGGCATATCCTAAACAGTTGTCCAGCACCCAGACAGGATATGATACATGGACCCATGTGACTGGCGGTCACTCACTGCAAACAGCCAGCGATGTAAGCACTGTGTAAGAGCTTTACAAATACTGTTGTGAAAGAGTATTTTCAATAAAAGAATCTATCTTATAGATTCACTGATTGTGAATCACATATAATATGGTGGCAGCAGTGGGATATTGAAGACACTTCAAGTTCCTGGAAAGCTGAGCCCACTCACCTGCCATAGAAGCTCTAAACTGAAGGTTTACAGCTCACCAGGTTCATCTGTGATCCTTGCGGCAGGGTCTAAGTGACTCTGTGACTTTGCTGGTGTCCAGGACACAGCAGGTCCACATCTTTGGGATCGAGATCTACAGCACTACTTTAAGGGAATATGAATCCGAATTAAGCTGTGATTATGATTTGTGGCAGAAGCAATCTGGTAAAAGTCCATTCAGAGTCATAGAGTTATACAGCACAGAAACAGGCCCTTCAGCCCATCGTGTCTGTGCTGGCCATCAAGCACCTATCTATTCTAATCCCATTTTCCAGCACTTGGCCTATAGCCTTGTATGCTATGGTGTTTCAAGTGCTCATCTAAATACTTATTAAATGTTGTGAGGGTTCCTGCCTCTACCACCTCTTCAGGCAGTGTGTTCCAGATTCCAACCACCCTCTGGGTGAATTTTGTTTTCCTCAAATCACCTCTAAGCCTCCTGCCCCTTACGTTAAATCTATGCCCATTGGTTATTTACACCTCTGCTCAGGGAAAATGTTTCTTCCTATCTACCCTATCAATGCCCCTCATAACTTTTGTATACCTCAATCAGGTCCCCCCTCAGCCTTCTCTGCTCTAAGGAAAACAACCCTAGCCTATCCAGTCTCTCTTCATAGCTAAAATGCTCCAGCCCAGGCAGCATCCTGGTGAATATCCTCTGCACCATCTCCGGTGCAATCACATCCTATCATGTGGCAACCAGAACTGTACACAGTACTCCAGCTGTGGCCTAACTAGCATTTTATACAGCTCCATCATAACCTCCTTGCTCTTATATTCTATGCCTCGGCTAATAAAGGCAAGTATCCGATATGCCTTCCTAACACCTTATCTACCTATGCAGCTGCCTTCAGTGATCTATGGACAAGTTACACTAAGGTCCATCTGACCCTCTGTACTTCCTAGGGTCCTACCATCCATTGTATATTCCCTTGTCTTGTTAGTCTTCCTAAACTGCATCACCTCACACTTCTGAGGATTAAATTCCACTTCCCACTGCTCCGCCCATCTTACCAGCCATCTATATCGTCCTGTAATCTAAGGCTTTCCTCCTCATATTTACGACACCACCAATTTTTGTGTCATCTGCAAACTTACTGATCATACCTCCTTTATTCACTTCTAAATCATTAATGTACACCACAAACAGCAAGGGTCCCAGCACCAATCCCTGTGGTACACCACTGGTCACAGGTTTCCACTTGCAAAAACAACCCTCGACCATCACCTCTGCCTCCTGCCACTAAGCCAATTTTGGATCCAATTTGCCAAATTGCCCTGGATCCCATGGGCTCTTCCCTTCTTAACCAATCTCCCATATGGGACCTTATCAAAAGCCTCACTGAAGTCCATGTAGACTACATCAACTGCTTTACCCTCATCTACACATCTAGTCACCGCCTCGAAAAATTCAATCAAGTTTGTTAGACATGATCTCCCCCCAACAAAGCCATGCTGACTATCCTTGATTAATCCCTGCTTCTCCAAGTGGTGATTAATCCTGTCCCTCGGAATTATTTTCCAATAGTTTCCCAACCACTGATGTTGGACTCACCGGCTTGTAATTACCTGGTTTATCCCTGCTACCCTTCTTGAATAATGGTACCATGTTTGCTGTCCTCCAATCCTCTGGCACCTTTCCTGTGGCCAGAGAGGATTTGAAAATTTGTGTCAGGTGTGCACCACGTGGGAGAACCATTTTTGCTGGCGGGCTACTAGATTTGGAGTTCGGGGGGAGGTGCGACTGATCTGTCGCAATACAGCCAGGCAGAATCATGCACGCAGATAGACCCCCAAGCAGTGAGGAGGACAGCTGTTTTAAAGTCTCAGGCAACACACAAAAGAAAAGGGGCAATAGAAACTTTTAAAGCTTCCTTCTTACCCTCCTGGTCAATCAGGAGAGGCATTAAAAAAATCAAATCTACTACTGACCTTCCTAATCAATTAGGAGAGCTTAAAAGAAGAAAAAACCTATCACCAACCCTGACTTCCCATCGCCATTACAGAACCATCTTTGTCTTTTTCACGCTTTAAACCCCTCTTTGTGCGCAGGCCTTAGGTGTAGTGTGTGGTCCAGGAGCCAGTTGAGCGTTCCTTTTCATGCCGAAACCCATCGTGGGTGGAGCCAAATCCAACGGTGGGCCCAGGAGAGAGCTTCGTTTCTTTTTCAAATTCGGAAATCACCCTTCTTAGGCAGGGCCCAGTGAGAACGTGCGGGCCCAGCGCCACACTTGACCTGCTTGCTCTCTACTGCTCCAGTAGGCTGTGGCGAGTAGTGATATTCCAAGCAGAGATACCTTTTTAAAAAACAGCAGAGCTTTTTCTGTGTGTTTACATGGCTGCTGGATAGCCTACAATATATAAAAAAGACAATCAGCACACAGCTGCAGGAAAAGCAATAAGGCAATTTCTTTACAGCTGCAAAGAAAGCCTGCACTACGAGTTATAGGGCCAGACAGTCACCACAGAACCTAACATCTTGAAGACTGTCCAAACTTAAATTTTTTATTCCAACCACTGATAGTGCTCAATAGAAAATGGCAACTACAGTTCCATCCTGGACTGAAAGGCAGCGGACCTTAGAACCATAGAAAAATTACGGCACAGAAGAAGGCCATTCAGCCCATCATGTCTGCGCTGGCTGATCAAACTAGCTGCCCAATCTAATCCCACCTTCCAGCACCTGGTCAGTAGCCTTGCAGGTTACAGCACTTCAGGTGCATGCCCAGCTACCTTTTAAATGAGTTGAGGGTTGCTGCCTCCACCACCGATCCAGGCAGTGAATTCCAGACACTCACCACTCTTTGAGTGAAAAGGTTTTTCCTCATGTTCCCTCTAATCCTTCTACCAATCACTTTAAATCTGTGCCCCCTGGTAATTGACCTCTCCGCTAGGGGGAACAGGTCTTTCCTGTCTATTCTGTCTAGGCCCCTCATAATTTTGTACACCTCAATTAAGTCACCCCTCAGCTTCCTCTGTTCTAACTGAATTTAAACAGCGAATGGAACTGTGTTTTCTCAACTTGACCATCTCTGAGCAAAAGAGGCAAGCAGTCAAAGTCAAAATTGCCATTGGAACTTGAACAGGTTAAATTCATCTGGTCTTTCAGAGGACTTAAAGGACCCGAGAAAAATACAATCCACATTGGAAGACCAGTTGAGAGTCAGTTTCAATTTCAGGATGCATCGGCTTGAGTTTGTCATTCTGGCAGCAGCCACAAAAGACAATAGACTGACTTTTCTGAAGCTGATCTAGCCAACAGGATCATGGAGCTTGTGATAGCATTCACCCCATTGAAGGATTCCAAAGAGACCTCCTTGACAAACCCAAAGGTTACAATTTAGATGCCATGCTAAAAAGCGGACGTATTCAAAGCCATCCTTTTGGGCAGGCAGAGCCTTCAAGCCCTGATCACCCCATCTACTATTGGCACACTGGCCAGCCCAACCAAATGTGGCGAGCCATGTATGGGATGTGGCCTCATACATCCACCAAGAAATTGTCTGGCATTCAACGACATCTGTAATGCATGTGGCAACAGAGGGTACTGGAAGCGCCAGTGCAAGAACCCCAAGGCACTGCAAGCCAAGCCACAGTCAGATTCGCGACAAGGACGACATCCCAACAGACGGAGGGGACAGTCCAAATACCAAAAGCAGAAAGTACACGAGATGACCAGCCACACTGAAAGGTTAGAAGGTGGGCACGACCAAGATACTGATGCACAAAGTGAGCAGGTGTTTCACATGGTTAACCTCAGAGTGCATTGACATGTTAAATACTCAGAAGCCTTTGCCACCGTCCAGATTATTTGCCCGCAAAAGCCTGGTAAACACACACTCTGGACCAGGTGTGAGCATCAACGTTATACCACTCTGCATCCTGAAGAATGTGTATCTGCTGCAATGGCAAACCATGGCTCGACCAACCACTGCCAAGCTCACGGCATACAATGGTGCAGCGATTCCGTCCTTGGGATTCATTATACTCAAGTGCAGATACAGCAATTTACTTTGGTCACCCCAAACCTTTTACATCGTGGACACTACAGGTCCATCAGTCGCAAGCCTTCTGGCATGCAGACCACAAAGACAACCGCAGGCAGTCTGTGATCAGCATGAGCTGGCACCGCAGGAGCTGGGCTACACACTCAAACTCCAGACAATCCAAGCAGCCAACAAGGCAGCGCAAGGTCCAGCTGGAGACCAATCTGACGATCGAGAAGGAGTGCAATAGCCACGTGAGAAGATGAAATATATCACAGCCCAGAATAAAGGACGACTCATTCAGTTACATGAAACTAATCAAAAAGTAGCTGAGATGCACTGTAAGCACAAAGAGGACGTGATTGCGCTGCAACCTTGAGAAGTTGGTAGCATACCAGCTGTGGTTGAACTACAAAGAATTGCTGCTCTAGAGATACAGCTTAAAGGCTACCCATGATACGTCAACATTTCTGCCCTGCAGTGGAGAAGGAGCCAGTGCAGCCAAGGTTAGGCGAAGCTGAAGTTCCAATGGATCTGAAAGAACTTTGCCAACAAGATTTAGAAGATCATTGGCAACACTTAGAGCTAGTGGCATGTGGGAAGACCCATCACGGATGCATGTTGTAAGTGAGCCACAGAACGAACTGCTGGCAGTGTGCCTTACAGGAACTGAAACACAGACTGAACTGAAAGAAATTAATCAACGGGTGATGAAATTTGAAAAACGGAACCAAACCAACAGTAACCAGCCACAAAAACAAGAAATGCTGGAATCACTCAGCAGGTCTGGCAGCATCTGTGGAAAGAGAAGCAGAGTTAACGTTTCGGGTCAGCGACCCTTCTTCGTAACCAGCCACGTTGAGCAGAGAAAAATTGATTGACAGGGAAAAGAAAAATGAAAGACACCACCCAAACCCAATACTCTCACCGACAGTCAAGACCATGAGACTGTACAACATGCATAAACCAAACCCACAGTGACTAGGTCAGGATGTATAATCAGACCCCCAACACTTTACAGAGACTTGTAATTTTACTTGTAACTCTATTACTGTTTATTGTTACCATGCAATACCTTGTTCAGTTACTGTATGGTAAATAATTCTGATCATTTCATGGCACATTTTTATTTTGGAAAAAAGGGGGTTATTGCTTTAAATGCTACAGTGTTGCTTTAAGTGGCATACCCTAAACAGTTGTGAAGGTCTGAACAACAACAACAATCTGGGACAAAGCTAATTGGTATTTTTACTTGGAAAAATAGGGGTTAATAAATCAAAACCAGAATGTGTGAAAGGCTGACTGGCAGAAAGCAGAGAGTAACAGTGAACAATTGTTTGCCAGACTGTAGGAAAGTGTGCAGTGGTGTCCTCCAGCGAATAGTGTTGGGACCCTTTGGAGAATGCAAAAGAAACACATAAGATAGCCGTGGGCTTTTAATAGAAATTTAGATCTGGAATGGTGGCAGTAGAGTAGGAAGACAAATAGGATCAGGGTTTGGGATGGGAGGTAAAGTATGTGTGAGGCAAGTAATGAAAGGTGGTTGACTGAAAGGAAGGGAAAAGATAGGAGAGAAGAACCCAAGAAGAGCCAAAAGAAAAAAAAAGAGAAAGAAATAATGGGTTCAGGTCCAGAGCATCAGACAAAATACATACACAAATGGACACAGAGGGAATTCAGATTACATAGGCATAGAAGAGATAAAGAGAGTCATGTCACTGGACGCAGTCTCCAACCTCTTCACCAAGAGTGAACTGTGGCTACAGTACACACAATCTACAGGATACACTGCAGCGTCTTGCCAACAAAACTTCTATAGCACTTCCCTTGCTTGTAACCCCTATTTCTGAGGGGGACAAGTATAGTAAACATTATCAACCCTAATTCCTTTCCAATATGTACACCATCTTGGATTGGAAATATATTATTCCCTCATTGTTGCAGGGCAGAATTATAGAATTCTTTACTTAATATCATTGTGGGAGCACCATCACCAGAGGACTTTCAGTGATTCAAGAAACTCCACAATCACCTTGTCAGGGCAACTAGGGATGGGCAATAAATGTAGTCTTGCCAGTTTATGTCATGCCCTGAGAACAAAATAAAATAAAAAGGGAGGTAATTTAAAGGAATTTAACAGATTAGTATTTTCTGGCTATTTCCTGAATTTTATTTTTCTTTCTTTCCCTGCTGGCATTTAGGAGCTTCTATGGCAGTTGGGCCTAATTATTTATTTTGGTGCTCCTTGAGAAGCATCAATGGGCTTTCAGACTTGACATGTTCAGAAGAGGAGATTACCTCACTTTGGAAGACATGATGAAAATGGAGGCTCTTCTCAAAAGAAGCTGTGTCGGTATATCCTCAAAGGCACCATTACAATATATAAATGCCTAAATAATGCTAGATTGTGCTGAATGATTCTTCAGAAGTATCCCAACCACAGTATGCTATTACTTTGAAAGGCACGTCAGGAAAAAGGAAAAAGGCCATGTCAGGGTGGTCAAGACCCAGTGTTGTCCACCCAGTGATTGGCTGAAACTGGCAAGATACACTAACCATTTTTGCAAGCCCTGCCACACCTATCTGGCAGTGATTGGGGGACTTGCACTTTGCTGATGGGGAGGCTTTTATCAGTAGAGAGGCATACATTGGCACCTTTCTCCTATATTAGCATATTCTGACTTGGAAGTGAAGATATAAATTGGCCCCATCATCTCAATCAATATTTCTTTGCAAAGTATAACACCTCTTGTGTTTCTGACTTGCTTCCATTTGGAAGGTCCAAAATGACCGAACCTGGGAGAATGGTTCTGAAGTGGAGATTGGGTGGTGAGATCTGAATTTGTGGTGGGACCCAGTTCTGTTGGGACTCTGTAGCTTTGATTTTGATGGAGATAGAGTGGATGCTTTTTAACCTCATCCCCCGTGTTGATTTCAGAGATGAGATGACGTCATCTGTCAGAAATCCTGCCAGTTCCACCTCACTTACCCATTCCCCCAAACATGTATGATGCAAGCACACTTGCATTTCAGGATAACATCCTGGTAGAAATGGGGCCTATGATGCATGTTGCTTGTAGCAATACAAAAATGGTCCAGTTCTTAACAAATTCATCCATCTTCGGTGACAACAATCGATGCTGCTATTGAATTGCTATGCCCCGTGGGTTGGACTTTTGGGAAATGCTGGCAATGTTTGACAGAAGGCAGGAGGTAGACACATGCTTTTGTTTCACTCCTTCCCACTATACTTGCTCAGGTTTGAACTCTAAACAACTTTTAGTTCTAACAGTGTAGTTAGAAGACTTGTAATTAGAATCTGGCAGTGTTACCAAGCAAGCACATTGCTGAGATAAAAAAAAGAGCAAGGAGTTCACGAGGAACAGAAACAATCTTTGTTATGAAATTCTTTTCTATTGACCAACATAGCAACATTAATTTTGACTATTCCACAGAGATACTTAAATGTCTGGAAGTCCACCAAAGGAACAAGATATTTCTTACCCATCCCCTCATTTACTTCATAAGTTTAAAGAGAGAGTCTCAGAAATTGTATCATTTTTGAAAATTGGTTAAAAAGAATTGTACTTAAAATTAGCATTCTTGTTTTCTCATTATATTGGATAATTGGACAAATTATTAAATTTATTTTTTGAAAGACAAAGCACTGATGAGTCTTGGAAGTCAAATAGGGTAAAAAAAACTAAATGAACACAAAGAGCTGATGTTGAAGGGATACATACACAATAATTGGCTTCCCCTGTGGGCTGACAGTCAGGGATGGAGATATAGGCGTCTTTGTGCCTTTAGTGGATTCATGAGAAAATATATTTTTTAATGTTTCTATGTATTCATTAATATATTCACCAGCTACCACTTTCCTAAAAATAAATCTATAAAGTTTTTTTTTATTTATTCATGGGATATGGGTGTCGCTGGCTATGCCAGCATTTATTGCCCATCCCTAATTGCCCTTGAGAAGGTGGTGATGAGTTGCCTTCTTGAACTGCTGCAGTCTTTGGGATGTAGGTACAGCAACAGTGCTGTTAGGAAGGGAGTTCCAGGATTTTGACCCAGCAACAGTGAAGGAACGGCGATATAGTTCCAAGTCAGGATGGTGTCTGGCTTGGAGGGGAACTTGCAGGTGGTGGTGTTTCCATGCATCTGCTGCCCTTGTCCTTCTAAGTGGTAGAAGCCACGTGTTTGGAAGGTGCTGTTGAAGGAGCCTTGGTGAGTTGGTGCAGTACATCTTGTAGCTGCCACTGTGTGTTGGAGGTGAAGGGAGTGAATGTTGAAGGTGGTGGATGGGGTGCCAATCAAATGGGCTTCTTAGTCCTGGATGGTGTCAAGCTTCTGGAGTGTTGTTGGAGCTGCACCCATCCAGGCAAGTCGAGAGTATTCCATCACACTCCTGACTTGTGTCTTGTAGATGGTGGCCAGGCTTTGGGGAGCCAGGAGGTGAGTTACTTGCCACAGAATTCCTAGCCTCTGACCTGCTCTTGTAGCCACGGTATTTATGTGGCTGGTCCAGTTCAGTTTCTGGTCAATAGTAGCCCGTAGGATGTTGATAGTGGGTGTTTCAGCGATGGTAATGCCATTGAATGTCAAGGGGAGATGGTTGGATTCTCTCGTGTTGGAGACGGTCATTGCCTGGCACTTGTGTGGCACGAATGTTACTTGCCACGTATCAGCCCAAGGCTGGATGTTGTCCAAGTCTTGCTGCATCTGGACATGGGCTGCTTCAGTGCCTGAGAAGTCACGAATGGTGCTGAACACTGTGCAATCATCAGCTAATATCCTCATTTCTGACCTTATGATGGAGGGCAGGTCATTGATGAAGCCGCTGAAGATGGTTGGGCCTAGGAGACTACCTTGAGGAACTCCTGCAGTGATATCCTGGGACTGAGATGATTGTCCTCCAACAACCACAACCATCTTCCATTGTGCTAGGTATGACTCCAACCAGCAGAGAGTTTCCTGCTATTTCCCATTGACTCCAGTTTTGCTAGGGCTCCTTGATGCCATACTACATGATAGAACATTGCTCCAACATAACAGAATTAACAGTACTATTAATTTGCTCCCACTGGCTGAAAACCAGGATGCAGCAGAAAAGATTTCTGAGGAGCAAAACTTTGCAGTCTCCTCTACTTTTGGCAACATTAGCATCCACTCATCTACTTCTCATTAAACATCCCCCTTACACTGAGCTGCCCCAAAACCCACGATAGCGGTATGAATGGTAAATGAGCAATTCACCCATTGTGAGACACAGAGCACAAGGAAGAGATTGAATCCTGTTGTGGAACCTGATATAGTTGAGCAGAGGCAGAAGACATGTCAACCCCTGGCATCAGAGCAAATGGATGATGATGTTAGTAGTTATACTTTGAAGAAGGAATGCTGTAATACCCACCCTCCTCCTCTAACCAAAAAAAAGGACTCTGGTGTGTTGATAAGGTAAGCTTTTTATTTAAAAAGTTCTGTCCGTCGGATTGCTAACCTAACAAGTTTTGACTTTTTTTTTTTGGTTTTTCAGTAGATTTGTTGGGAATTTAGAATAGTGGGAATGGAGGTTAAGGCAGTTGTATGTTCCTCCTGCAGAATGTGGGAGGTAAGGGTCGCCAAGAGTGTCCCTGCTGACTGCATCTGCGGGAAGTGCACCCAACTCCAGCTCCTCGAGAACCGCGTTAGGGAACTGGAGCTGGAGCTGGATGAACTTCGGATCATTCGGGAGGTGGAGGAGGTTATTGAGAGGAGTTATGGGGAGGTAGTCACACCTCAGGTAAAAGAAGTAGGTAGATGGGTTACCGTCAGGGGAAGGAGAGGGAACCAGCAGGCAGTGCAGGGATCCCCTGTGGCCGTTTCCCTCAACAACAGGTATACCGTTTTGGATACTGTTACGGGGGACGACTTACCAGGGGGAAGCAATGGGGTACAGGTATCTGGCACAGAGTCTGTCCCTGTTGCTCAGAAGGGAAGGGGGAAGAGGAGCAGAGCATTAGTCATTGGGGACTCCATAGTTAGGGGAACAGATAGGAGGTTCTGTGGGAACGAGAGAGACTCACGGTTGGTGTGTTGCCTCCCAGGTGCCAGATTTCGTGATGTCTCGGATCGTGTTTTTGGGATCCTTAAGGGGCAGGGGGAGCAGCCCCAAGTCGTGGTCCACATAGGCACCAACGACATCGGTAGGAAGAGAGATGGGGAGTTAAGACAGAAATTCAGGGAGCTAGGGTGGAAGCTTAGAGCGAGAACAAACAGAGTTGTTATCTCTGGGTTGTTGCCCGTGCCACGTGATAGCGAAGCGAGGAATAGGGAGAGAGAGGAGTCGAACACGTGGCTGCAGGGATGGTGTAGGAGGGAGGGTTTTGGTTTCCTGGATAATTGGGGCTCTTTCTGGGGTAGGTGGGACCTCTACAAACAGGATGGTCTTCACCTGAACCAGAGGGGTACCAATATCCTGGGGGGGAAATTTGCTAGTGCTCTTCGGGGGGGTTTAAGCTAATTCAACAGGGGAATGGGAACCTAAATTGTAGTGCCAGTGTACAGGATGTTGAGAGTAGTGAGGTCAGGGATAAGGTTAAAAGTACGCAAGAGGGCACTGGCAAGCAAGAACTTGGTTTAAAGTGTGTCTACTTCAACGCCAGGAGCATCCGGAATAAGGTGGGTGAGCTTGCAGCATGGGTTGGTACCTGGGATCTCGATGTAGTGGCCATTTCGGAGACTAGAGCAGGGGCAGGAATGGATGTTGCAGGTTCCGGGATTTAGATGTTTCAGTAAGAACAGAGAAGATGGTAAAAGGGGGGGGGGGGTGTGGCATTGTTAATCAAGGAGAGTATTACAGCGACAGAAAGGACGTTTGAGGACTCGTCTACTGAGGTAGTATGGGCCGAGGTTAGAAACAGGAGAGGAGAGGTCACCCTGTTGGGAGTCTTCTATAGACCTCCGAAAAGTTCCAGAGATGTAGAGGAAAGGATAGCGAAGATGATTCTCGACAGGGGCGAGAGTAACAGGGTAGTTGTTATGGGGGACTTTAACTTTCCAAATATCGACTGGAAATACTATAGTTGGAGTACTTTAGATGGGTCAGTATTTGTCCAGTGTGTGCAGGAGGGTTTTCTGACACAGTATGTAGACAGGTCAACCAGGGGCGATGCCACATTGGATTTGGTACTGGGTAATGAACCCGGCCAGGTGTTAGATTTAGATGTAGGTGAGCACTTTGGTGATAGTGATCACAATTCGGTTAGGTTTACCTTAGCGATGGACAGGGACAGGTATATACCGCAGGGCAAAAATTATAGCTGGGGGAAAGGAAATTATGATGCGATTAGGCAAGATTTAGGATGCGTAGGATGGGGAAGGAAACTGTAGGGGATGGGAACAATCGAAATGTGGAGCTTATTCAAGGAGCAGCTACTGCGTGTCCTTGATAAGTATGTACCTGTCAGGCAGGGAGGAAGTTGTCGAGCGAGGGAGCCGTGGTTTACTAAAGAAGTTGAAGCGCTTGTCAAGAGGAAGAAGAAGGCTTATGTTAGGATGAGACGTGAAGGCTCAGTTAGGGCGCTTGAGAGTTACAAACTAGCCAGGAAGGATCTAAAGGGAGAGCTAAGAAGAGCAAGGAGAGGACACGAGAAGTCATTGGCGGATAGGATCAGGGAAAACCCTAAGGGTTTCTATAGGTATATCAGGAATAAAAGAATGACTAGAGTTAGATTAGGGCCAATCAAGGATAGTAGTGGGAAGTTGTGTGTGGAATCAGAGGAGATAGGGGAAGCGTTAAATGAATATTTTTCGTCAGTATTTACAGTAGAGAAAGAAAATGTTGTCGAGGAGAATACTGAGATTCAGACTACTAGGCTAGATGGGATTGAGATTCACAAGGAGGAGGTGTTATCAATTTTGGAAAGTGTGAAAATAGATAAGTCCCCTGGGCCAGATGGGATTTATCCTAGGATTCTCTGGGAAGCCAGGGAGGAGATTGCAGAGCCTTTGTCCTTGATCTTTATGTCGTCATTGTCGACAGGAATAGTGCCGGAAGACTGGAGGATAGCAAATGTCGTCCCCTTGTTCAAGAAGGGGAGTAGAGACAGCCCTGGTAATTATAGACCTGTGAGCCTTACTTCGGTTGTGGGTAAAATGTTGGAAAAGGTTAGAAGAGACAGGATTTATAATCATCTTGAAAAGAATAAGTTCATTAGCGATAGTCAGCACGGTTTTGTGAAGGGTAGGTCGTGCCTCACAAACCTTATTGAGTTTTTCGAGAAGGTGACCAAACAGGTGGATGAGGGTAAAGCAGTGGATGTGGTGTATATGGATTTCAGTAAGGCGTTTGATAAGGTTCCCCACGGTAGGCTATTGCAGAAAATACGGAAGTATGGGGTTGAAGGTGATTTAGAGCTTTGGATCAGAAATTGGCTAGCTGAAAGAAGACAGAGGGTGGTGGTTGATGGCAAATGTTCATCCTGGAGTTTAGTTACTAGTGGTGTACCGCAAGGATCTGTTTTGGGGCCACTGCTGTTTGTCATTTTTATAAATGACCTGGAAGAGGGTGTAAAAGGGTGGGTTAGTAAATTTGCGGATGACACGAAGGTCGGTGGAGTTGTGGATAGTGCCGAAGGATGTTGTAGGGTACAGAGGGACATAGATAGGCTGCAGAGCTGGGCTGAGAGATGGCAAATGGAGTTTAATGCTGAAAAGTGTGAGGTGATTCACTTTGGAAGGAGTAACAGGAATGCAGAGTACTGGGCTAATGGGAAGATTCTTGGTAGTGTAGATGAACAGAGAGATCTTGGTGACCAGGTACATAAATCCCTGAAAGTTGCTACCCAGGTTAATAGGGCTGTTAAGAAGGCATATGGTGTGTTAGCTTTTATTAGTAGGGGGATCGAGTTTCGGAGCCACGAGGTCATGCTGCAGCTGTACAAAACTCTGGTGAGACCGCACCTGGAGTATTGCGTGCAGTTCTGGTCACCGCATTATAGGAAGGATGTGGAAGCTTTGGAAAGGGTGCAGAGGAGATTTACTAGGATGTTGCCTGGTATGGAGGGAAGGTCTTACGAGGAAAGGCTGAGGGACTTGAGGTTGTTTTCGTTGGAGAGAAGGAGGAGGAGAGGTGACTTAATAGAGACATATGAGATAATCAGTGGGTTAGATAGGGTGGATAGTGAGAGTCCTTTTCCTCGGATGGTGATGGCAAACACGAGGGGACATAGCTTTAAGTTGAGGGGTGATAGTTATAGGACAGATGTTAGAGGTTATTTCTTTACTCTGAGAGTAGTAGGGGCGTGGAACGCCCTGCCTGCAACAGTAGTAGACTCGCCAACTTTAAGGGCATTTAAGTGGTCATTGGATAGACATATGGATGAAAATGGAATAGTGTAGGTCAGATGGTTTCACAGGTCAGCGCAACATCGAGGGCCGAAGGGCCTGTACTGCGCTGTAATGTTCTAATAGTATTAGACATAAATGTAGGTTCTGTGAGATTCCTCCCAAAATGTGTAATAAATGGCAGGACTAGATGTGGAATCCGCTGCCCTGAGGTGTGCCAACATCCAAAAAGGGTTTACCTCATTGCAGGGCAGCCTGCAGAAAGTGGCAGCCACAAGGGTATTTGCAGACTTTCCCCTGCTTTACAAGAGATCAGATAAGTCATTCAAGTTACTGTGGAGGCATTGAGTAAAGAACTGTAAGTCTTGGGGTACTATCTGAAGATGTCGTTGTTAATCAGATTGCAATGTATACAGAACAGGATCTTGAAGGGACTAAAAGAATTTTTGGTTGACTCTCTTAGCAATTTAAGGATCTTTCTGATTCCTTAAGGTCTGTTCTCCCACTGATTGTTGGTAACCAGACTCCTGCTCCTCATGGCAGCAGAGAAGCTAGTGAGGTTTTGAATCTGCATCCATTTTGCAGAGTACTCTATTTGCTTCCTACAGAATCCTTAATCTTTGAAGGACTTGGTAGCAAGGAGTCCATGGCAAAAAGGCAACCTGTTCTGCGTTCATCACAGGACTTGAAGACCTTGAAAGAAGGGCTATTTCCTTCCCAAGAGGCTCATAATATTTTGTAGCAGCCAGGCCCTCAGGTATGTAGAAGTGCTAGAGTACAGCACTGAAAATTTTGCATGGCCATAAGGGTGTGCATGGTGACAGAACCAAATTATGTTTTTTGTAATTAGCTGTAATAAATCACTGGATTATTTGTTGTAAGATTATTTGGTTCTCTTGTATGACAATGAGGAACAGGTATAAAAGTAGAGAGCAGCATTCTCTAGTGGAATCTTAACACGAATTGCCCCAACAGAAATTCCTGGCAAACCCTGAGTTATGCCCTACCCTAACCCAGGAATTTCAGAGCTGGCAACTTTTGGTTATCTAGTACATGTAACACAGAAAACATCCCAAGGCACTTTACAGTAGGGAAGAAATGAAGAAATAGACACTGAATCATGGAGGGAGAGTTAGGACTTGTAGTGAAAAAATGGATGAAAAAGATGAGTTTTGAGAAAGTTTTTATTAAAATATGAAGCTTATAGAGGAAATTCCAGAGATTGGGACTGAGGCAGTTACAGACTCTGCGATGAATCGTAGGATGAATGGATGCACAAAAGGCAGTTAAAGGATCGAACATGATAGGGCGGGTGTGGGGGGGGGGGGGGGGTGGTGGGTAGGCGGTGCGGGAAGGATATCTAAAGCTGGAGTAAATTGCAGAGATAGGGTGAGGCACGACCATCGGGAGATTTGAAGATGAGGACAAAGATTTTAAATTCATTATGTTCATGGTCAGGACCCAATGTAGGTCTACGAGGATAGGAACCAGAATTTAGAGCAAGACAGAATAAGGATGGATTAGGTTTGAGTTTATGGCAGCTGGAAGATTTAAGTTTTTTTCCCTATAAATTACTCATGAGTTTTTATCAGTTAAATATAAGAAATAGCGTACTAAACTTGAAGGGTATCTAACAAACTAAACTAAAAGTCTCGGCTTTCTGCAAAATAAAGTTCATGGTCTCAGTAAGTTATGTTGGTTTTATTATTAATCACTACAATTGCTACAGAATAAATTCTTCAAAAATGTGTTTTTAGAAAGTTTGGTGTCCACACATTAATTTTTTGTTAATACAGCAAGAAAATCGTTTTATCAAAAATAATAACAATGAATGCTTGGTTTGAATCAATACGAAAATGGGAATAACCAGTAAAAATAAAGAAAGCTGGACCAGTGTCAGAATGGGCTGCTGCATGATGGGAGAGGAGCTTTAAGTTCCACACAGGACATAGGTACCAAATGGATCTGTAAAAAAGAAAAGGAACATTATTTTTTATTGACCAAATAGATGGCACCTGAAATGGCTACAGGATAAGCATTGTGGTGAAAGTCCATATTGCTGGTATGCTACAAAGCTATTAGTCAATACATACACAGGGAATTCAGGTTCAATAGGTATAACACAGATTAGAAGAGACATGTTCTAGTTGTAACTGGAGGTCTTTCTACCTTACTCCTGATCCCTTCTTTTGGATAGATGAAAATGGTTACACCCAGAACATCTGGCACTGAAACGTTGCAAGAAAGATTACAATACTTGCTTTTTAAAAAAAGGCAACGGCCTCTCTCATAGTTCGATCACTATCCTGATAGTACTCGGAGGCTGTAGTGGAGATTTTCCTCCTTCATTATATTTGAAGGAAAATCATCATCATCAGAATTTTGTTAGTTAGTGAAGCTGTTAATATGTCTTGGGATACCTCCCTTTTGTGTGAACATCAACACTTGTCTGTGGCTGTTAATAGTACTGGATTGGGAAACCAGTTTAGGTGGGAGCCAAGGGACATTTTGGAGATTTGCCTGGAAAATAGTAGCGGCGACATTCGACATTTTGTGCCTTTGGAGTTTTGGTCAGTCAGAGTTTCATCTCTTCACCTGTTCTTTGTCGACATAATTGCAATGGAAAATTCACTACGGACCACTAGCAGGTGCCCTTGGAAAAAAGTAAGGTCTAACTATGTTGATTCCACTGTACAATGTATAATTCATATTTACTTTGATTTGACTGTTAAAATACAAATCTAAGATGAAATCTTGTTTATCGATTTTTTTTTTGTTGCAGTCATTTGATGAATGTTATCCTTTTGTTTGGCTGATCCCAACGTAGATTGTAAAAAAATCCAAACTCTAATACTATAATAATATCACCAATTGCCAACATTTTTGGAATTTCAGTAAAGTGTGTGCTGATATCATTAGTATTTTCCACCAGTTTACCTGCAGTATTGGAATGATTACAGGTGGAAAACTGGGCAAGAATCTCATGTGATAGAATCCACCCATTTTCACAGCTGTTCTGGCTTCCTGGCCTCACTGATGCACCCGCCCAAACAGAAGTGAGGACCATTCCACTGAGTAGATAATGACAAAGTGAAGTTATACCTCACATTGCCCATCATTAATGCACTGGCAACACGTGAATATCAGCATTCAATGGGCATCCAGTGTTGTTGACAGAGCCCAGGGTAAGAGAAGAAATAGATTTAGGCACAATAGATTGTACATTCTCCATTGGTAGATTTTGACACATCAGTGGAGCCAAGAACATTTTCATCTTTGAGCTCGCCTGCACCTTTAAGTTGCTACAAGTGCTTTTCTAGATTCAGGGCCAGACTTTCCTTTTCCTGACCCTATAAGGCCCAAGTGGACTTCTGCCTGTCTTCCTGACCCTAATCCAATTTCTGGGGTCAAAGTATACTCATGGCAGGAGTCTGGTGTGATTATTGTCAGTAAGCAGGAGCATACACCCAGGCAGGACCAGATGGTTCTCCAATAGCACTACCACTTCATCACCAAGAGACGTGGAACGAAAGTTTAAAGGGACTAAGACCAGGGCCTTCACCAAATAAATCATCAAGGTGTAGAAGGCCTCTACAAGGTCATCTCCTCCATTTATAGAATTTTGGGGTAATTCTGCTACCCAGGCCGATAGTCAGGTATCATTTGAAAGTCCTGGGGAGCTTTGGAAACATAGCAGATGGAAAAAAAAATAGGCTGGGAACCCAGGCTGAACCCACCACTGGCATTTGCATGTGATGGGCAGGGAAGGAATTCCCAGGAGGATTTTCAGTAGGAATGGTAGCAATAGTGTGGGGGGGGGTGAGGATGGAGGAATGGAAATTCAAGTTGGCATGGTGAGGCGACAATAGGCCTCATCGACAATTTTACTTCTTTTTCTGCCACTAATCGGCCCAATCTCAGGCAAGACAGCAGAGGAAACCCCAGCCTATAGTTTAATTATCCTTTTTAGTGTCTAGTGCTTTTATCCCCCTCAGATTAGATCATGTTGTTTAGTTTATAAGTACTCATTTTTCTTTATCTGGATCTTTTGAGGACATTTCTTCTCTGGTTTTAGTTTCCAGTGTCTTGTTCTCAGTCTCCACCTGTTCTAAGTTTCTCTTTGTCTCTGTCTAAACCTGTCAATTTGAATCCAATGCTCCCAAAACACCTGGTGCTGAATTGTAACCTAAAGGTCCTACCTAACATAGTATCCCTCTTTTCTGTCAAGAAGACCTCTAAAATTTTTGTGGTTGATAGAATGGAGCTGCTTAGGATAGAGACATCTCGACAAACATCATAAATTCTGTACTATGGTCAACAGTTAGGTGGGTTCATGGACATTGGCAGAGATAGACTATTTGCTGAGTCTAGCAATGAATTGGCAGAGGGCTGTGCTTAATGAATTTGATTTGATCTGACTGAGGAGAGTCCTATGCTAAATCCATGAGCAATTAACTGAGAATTCAAGCATTAACAATATGCTTTTAGATCACCAGCAGAATGTTAACTTATATATAATTTGTACCTTCTGCTGGAGGTTTGCGAGGCCGTATGATGTCCATGCGGGAGGTGGGGTCAGTACAGATCAGATGCACTCCTGCAGCTTTTCCACCTTTTGGAAATTCCTCTGGTCTGTTCTTGTAAACATTTTCTGTTAAAACTGGTGAATTTGGTTAAGGTTTTAACAATTCTCTTGGCATGAGAATGACAACAACACACAAAAAGCTCAACACCATCCAGATCAAAGCAGCCTGCTTGATTGGCACCCATCTATCATCTTAAACGTTCATTCCTTCCACCACCAGCGGACAGTAGCAGCAGTGTGTACCATCTAAAAGATGCACCGCAGCAACTCATCAAGTCTCTTTCAACAGCACTTTCCAAACCTCCGACCTCTACCACCTAGACGAGCAAGAGCATCAGACGCACAGAAAAACCTTCATCTGCAAGTGCCCCTCTAAGCCACACACCATTCTGACTTGGAACTTTATCGCCGTTCCTTCACTGTCGATAGGTTAAAATCCTGGAATTCCCTTCTTAACAGCAATGTGGGTGTACATACATCACATGGACTGCAGCAATTCAAGAAGGCAGCTCACCCCCACCTTCTCAAGAGCAATTAGGGATGGGCAACAAATGCAGGCTTGGTAGCAATGCTAACATCCCATGAACTAGTAAAAAAAGTGTGTCAACCAAATTCATTTTCTCCTGTAATTTGTGTTGCTACTGTTCTCTTGTTTTTTTGTTTTATTATATTCAGAAGTATAAGCACTGGTGGTTTTACAAACCAATGTCAATATCACTCCCTGTCCAGAAACATTAGTTATGTCCACACATAGGAATATTATCTCTTTTGACTTGTGGGAATTTTTATCAAAGATAAATTGCAAATAGCAATTCTGAGTTTCTTTAAATCCATATGTAGAAAATATTTTCCTTTCTCCTCCTTTCAGAGATAGCTACAATTTCTATAAATTTCAATAACCTAAGAAATAATCCCTGCAGCTTTTTCACTAAGTTTTGCAAAATAATGGAAGGTCAGATATCTACCACCAATCACCTGGAGGAGTCCCACCAACCCAGTCTACAATCCCAAGAACAGGTGGGTTCATCACAGAATAGGACCCCCTGGGTTTACGAGAGATCTCAGAGGCTCCCATTGTAATATCATGGGTCATGATGCGGGTTATTTCTGGTCTTAGTGTGGACCCAATTGACCAGTTGTGATGCTGCTGGCCGTGCAAGAATACAAAATCCATGGAATATGATTACATCCAATTTCAATGAAGAAACTGCCACCAAACGATTAAGTGATACAGGTAACACTATATGGCAATACCAATTTATATCTAGAGGGTAGGATGACCCATAGTTACAGTCTTACCAGGTTAGTTGATGTACCACCAACTGAAGTATAGCTAAGGCAGCACTCTTGCTTGGGTTTGAAAGAAGTAGGAGTGCCTGTCCTTATATGGTATGAGTTTTTTATAGTAACGATCTGAATGATTAGAGTGTTATAGCTAACATGATTAAGTGGGTGAAAGCTTCAGCGGTTACCCAGAATCTAGCGAAGGATATAGAGTTGAGTGAGGCCAAACTAATAGTAGCACCAGCTGTGGTGATGAGCTGAACCTACACAACATCAGAGGCAGTGGCCATGTCCTTTGCAAAGAGACTGTCATTACTGAGCTACCCAAAATTACTGCACAAAATAAGGGCTCAAGGTGTAGGGGGTAACATATTAGCATTAGCATAGAGGATTGATTAGCTAACAGGAAGCAGACGGTATGGATAAAAGGGGCATTTTTGGGTTGGCAAGCTGTAACTAGTGGAGTGCCACAGGGATTGGTGCTGAGACCTCAACGATTTACAGTGTATATCAATGACTTGAATGAAGGGACCGAAAATATGGTTGCTAAATTTGCTGATGACACAAAGATAGGTAGAAGAGTAAGTTGTGAAGAGGACATAAAGAATCTGCAAAAAGATATAGATATGTTAAGTGAGTGGGCAAAGCTTTAGCAGGTGGAGTATAATGTGAGAAATGTGAACTTGTCCACTTTGGGAGCAAGAACAGAAAAGCAGTATATTATTTAAATAGAGAAAGATTGCAGAACTCTGCAGTACAGAGGGATCTGGGTGCCCTGGTGCATGCTCCAGAAAAAGTTAGTATGCGGGTACAACAAGTAATTAGGAAGGCAAATGGAATGTTGTCATTTATTGCAAAGTGAATGGAATATAAAAGTAGGGAAGTTTGGCTACAGTTGTACAGGGAGTTGATGAGACCATATCTGGAGTACAGTTTTGGTTTCCTTACTTAAGAAAATATATAATTGCATAAGAAGCAGTTCAGAGAAGGTTCACTTGACTGATTCCTGGGCTGAGGGGGTTATCTTATTAGGAAAGGTGGACAGGTTGGGCCTGTATCCACTGGAGTTGAGAAGAATGAGAGGTGATCTTACTGCAGCATATAAGATCCTGAGGGGACTTGACAGGGTGGATGCTGAAAGCATGTTTCCCCTTATGGGAGAGACTAGAACTAGGAGACATAGTTTAAAAATTAGGAGTCTCCTATTTAAGATGGAAATGAGTTTTTTTTCTCAGAGGGTTGTTAGTCTGTGGAATTCTATTCCCCAGAGAGCAGGCTGAGTTAGATAGATTCTTGATTGACAAGGGAGTCAAAGGCTATAGCAGGTAGACAGGAATGTAGAGTTGAGGCCACAATTCGTATCTTCGTATGTATGTATGAGCACACAAGTAAGGGGCCAAGATCTCTCCAAATTATACCAGCAAGATTGATGTACAATTGTTGTAGTAATAGCAAAAGCTTTCCAAGTTAAAGCAGAGCCATTAAATGTGCAATTTACATCAGTCTACTCCTGTGGATGCTGCTCAAATTCCAGCTGTGAGATGTACTATTGTAAGTAACATTAGAAATATGAGAATAAATAGAGTTGCCATCTTGGATAGAATAGGAAATTGCAAAATAGATATGACTCCAGGTTAAGACGATATCGACCCAAGGATGTTTGAAGAGATGGGAAAAGTATTCTATGAGTTCCGAGCCCCTATCTTCAATAGCTTAAGAAAGTCAGGGATAATTCCTTTAGATTGGAAGATAACTTATGTAGTTCTGATCTTCAAAAAAAGGGACAAATCAGCCCGAGAACTATCTATCAGCCTGACATTTATCATAGGGAAAATGCTTGAAGGGATCTTAAGAGACGCTTTTTATGATCACTGGGAAAGATAAGGAACCATCAGAGACGTTCAACATGGTTTCCTGGAAAAAAAGCTTGATTAAGTTTTTTGAAGAAGTTACTCAGTTTGTGGATGAAAGTAATCTGGTTAATGTTGTCTACTTGGATTTTCAGAAATCCTTTGATAAGGTACCTCGTACCAAGTCATAGAGTCACAGAGTTATAATGCAACAGAAGGAGGCCATTTGGCCCATCGAGTCCATGTTGGCTCTCCGTAGAGCAATCCATTCAGTCCCATTCCCTGCTGTATCACCATAGCCATGCAGATTTATTTCCCTCAAATGCCCATCCAATTTCTTTTTGAAATCATTCATCATCCCCACTTCCACCACCATCATAGGCAGTGAGTTCCAGATCATTACCACTCGCTGTGTAAAAAAGTTCTTCCTCACATCCCCCCTGAATCCCTTGCCTAAATCCTTAAATATGTGTCCCCTAGTTCTTGTACCATCTGCTAATGGGAACAAGCTTTTATTTGTCTACCTTATCTAGGCCTGTAAGCTTGTACACCTCTATCAAATCTACCCTCAATTTCCTTTGCTCCAAGGAGAACAACTCCAATTTCTCCAATCTAACCTGGTAAATCTCTCATCTCTGGTACCATTCTGGTAAATCTCAAGGATTCTCACATCCTTCCTAAAGTGTGGTAACCAGAACTCTAGTTGTGGCCTAAACAGAGTTTTATATAGGTTCAGCATAACTTCCCTGCTTTTGTACTCAATACCACAATTTTGAAGTCCAAGATCCCACATGCTTTGCTAACTATTCTCTACCTATGTCTTACCACTTTAAAAGATCTATGCATATGAACCCCCAGGTTCTTCTGTCCCTGTACACTCTTAGAACTGTGCTGTTAAGTCTATACGGCTTCTCACCATCCCTTCTGCCAAAATACATCACCTCACACTTCCCTGTATTAAACTGCATCTGCCACTACTCTGTCCATTCTGCTTGCCTATCTGTGTCCTGTTGCAGTCAATTGATATCATCCTCCCTGTTTGCCACATCTCCAATTTAGGGGTTATTGTAAAATTTCGAAATGTTACTCTGTATTTCAAGATTCAAGTCATTTATTTATATCAAAAAACACAGTGGTCCTTGCACTGACCCTTGGGGAACACCACTGCATACCATCCTCCAGTCTGAAAAACAACCATGTACCATGTACCACAACTCGCTGTTTTCTGTCCTGAAGCCAATTTTTATGCAAGGTCACACTGACCCTCCTATACCATGAGCCTCAATTTTGTTAACCAGCCTTTTAAGTGGTACTTTGTCAAATGCTTTCTTAAAATCCATATAGACAGCACCCATTGCATTCCCTTCATCAACCTTCCCTATTACTTCATCAAAAAATTCAATTAGATTGGTCAAGCATGATATGTCTTTTATAAATCCATGTTGGCTCTCCTTAATTAACTCAAACCTCTCCAAGTGTCTGTTGATTCTTTTCCTTGATTATTGTTTCTAAAAGGTGACCCACCACTGATGTTAAACTGACAGACCTGTAGTTACAAGGAATGTCCTTAAGCCTTTCTTGAATGAGGGTCTCACATTTGTGATGAACCTTCCCTGTATCTAGGGAAGATTGGAGATTATGGAAAGCCCTTCTGCTTTCTCCACCCCCACATCCCTTAGCAACCTGGAATGCAACCATCTGGAATATGCAACTTATTCATTCAAAGCACAGCCAGCCTTTCCAGTACATACTTCCACTCAATTTTTACCCCATCCATTACCTCTACCATCTTCACTTCTACTGATATTTTGTCAGCATCCTCTTCCTTAGTTGTTTCACAAGACAGAATCTTGATGGAAATTTGATATGCTGTATTAGGAATTGGCTCCAATCCCGCAGGTAAGAAGTTGTAGTTAACAGCAGTGGATCAACCTGGAGACGTGTTATTTGGGTGTTCCCTAGGTATTGGTGTTAGACCCACTACTGTTCATATTATTTTTATTAATGACCTGGACAGTGATGTTGGGGGCATAGTCAACAACTTTGCAGTAAAGACTAAAATTCATTCATGTTTTAAGTCTGTAGAGGAGTACAATCTTCTGCAAAAGATTCAGATGCACTAGGCCAATGGGCCAAACAATAGCAAATGGCAATTAACCTAGATAAATGCAGTATGATGCATGTACTTCAGACCAACTTATCATTTACAGGGAACAATACTGAAAGCAGTCAAGAGAGAAAAGGATTTAGGTGTTATTGTGCCCAGAAAACTCAAAGTTCAGGATTAATGCAAAGAAGCCACAGGCAAGGCAAACAAAGTAGTGGGCTGTATCAATAGAACCATACTGTAAAAGTCAAAGAACACTATTCAGTCATTATATAGGGTCTTGGTTAGACAGCAGCTAGACCCAACTGGGTGATTATATTGGCCTTAGAAAAGGTACAAAGGAGAGCTACAAGAATGATTCCTAGCTTAAAGAACCATAGTCACTCAGATTAGCTTTTAGAATTGGACTGATTTCCTTTCGAGCAGCATCGACTTAGAAGTAACCTGAGAGGTATATAAAATAATGAAAGGGTTACATTGCGTAACTATTGGTAGGTTATTTCAGTTTTATAGATTGGGGCGGGGCAGGAGACATACATTTAAAGCATCCAAGAATATAAATAGGCTAAACGTCAGGCGGTTCTTCTTTTCCTCAGAGAGTAGCGAGCCTCTGGAATACTTGTGTGGTGTGTGCTGACTGTTTCCATAATTTCAAGAGAGAGCCGGACTGATTCTTAGCTGAGGCAGGGAATGCATCATGTAAAAGGTAAGTGGATTAACAGTGAATGTACGCTTGGTCAATGTGATCTCCTAAACTGGTGTTGATCAGCTGAGGGAGCAGGAGAGAAATTTTTTCAGATTTGTTTTCCCTTATAGGCCCTGAGTTTTTGCCAATCACTGGAGATTACATGACTGTGCATGAGGGAAGGGTTGGGGTGTAGGAAGTGTCTCTTCATGATGCTCCAGGTATCTTGATGGTGTGGAGTCTTGATGGAACGGTGTTCTTTTTCTGCCAGCCATTTTTGTATGCTTATATGTTTATATGGTACATTGATACAAATGGTAGACATGTAGTCAAGATGCCCAATCCATACCCAAGTATCAAGTATATCACATGAACATGGTAAAGCTTTGCCTCGTTGTAATATGGTTGTCCTAGAGACCATGATGGTGTTGGTCCTGGGCCCTAGAAGGACAAAACTATATGGTTCTATTTAGATTATAGGGAATTAAATGACTTGTCAAAAGTTGATGCCTAGCTTATGCCTTATATAGAGGAAATCCTTGAGAAGCTGGGGGCATCAAGTATCTTACAATTCTATACCTGACAAAAGGCTATCGGCTAAGGGGATTTGCTGTTCCACTATTTTGTCATGTGCCTAAAGACTTCCTTTCACTTTATTGTTATCCATACTTGTTAACTCTTCTTCCTCTACAGCCGGAACAAAGGCTGAAAAACATTTCACATCCATTTTGATGCTTTATAAAGGTGAAAACAATATTTTCCCCCTTATATGGCTACTTACCTTTACACTTAAATTGCTAACTAAATTTTCCGTATTTCCCATTTGGCTAAAAAAAAGATATAACTTTGTTTCGGCAAAAACATCTATGCTTGTTGAGACCAAAACTTGTGTACCCTACCTTATAAAGGTGTTTTAAGTATTTTGAAATTTCATTCTTATACAAGATATTCTAGCAGAGCAAAATGTTCCTTTGCCAAAGATGCTCTCTGCTTAGCCAATGGATAGTATGTGCTTGTAGTGCTGAAGGATGTATCAAGATCGTTCTTACCCCACCTCTTCTCTCTGTCCTCAAAATTGAGACCTTATAACAATGAGCTGTCCATCAAACCTAGCCGAGAAAAGTAATGACAGTGAAATTTGAAAAGATATTTGCAATAATGGGGAGGAACAATTCTTCTACTTCAGTCTGGATTTCTAGGTGATGATAAAGGTATCCTGCTCCTTCGGGACATTCCAAACCAATTGCCATGGCATAAAGCTCTATTTCCAACTCAGTCGCCAACCCTGCTGCCACCTGCAGGAAAGAAAGAGTTTAGCTGGTAGGAATCAGTTCATTAGCTCTTTGGACCATTTCGTTTACCATTGCAAAGCAGGCCTGTTTTAAGAGTGAGATTAATAATTAAACAGTGAAGCAGATTGTAAATCTGTTCAAACATATGAAGCAATGTTTCTTTTTACAGATTAAAATAAATCACATTTTCATATTTGTAAACCAAAATGAGTAAGACATTTCATGAACCAACAAACCTCAGTGTAAAGAAATATTTCTCAACATCACTTCTTACTTAGTAATTATTTTTAAATGATGACTACTCATCACTGATCGCCCAACTACAGGAACTAGTCTTTCCCTATTTACTATCAAAACACTTCATTATTTTAGAAACCTCTTTGCCTTCTTTGCTGCTGTGGAAGTCTCTGCTCATACTCATAGCTTCCCATGTCTGGTATCATCCTGGTGAATATACATGGTATGCTCTGGTTTTAATGTGCTTTCTATAATGGGAAATCAAAACCTGTATAGTGTATTCTAATTGGGGCCTAACCAATGTTTTATAGAACCACAGAAAATTTCGGCACATAAGGAGGCCATTCAGCCCATTGTGAAAAAACTAGCTGCCCAATCTAATTCCACCTTCCAGTACCTGGTCCATAGCTTTGCTGGTTACAGCACTTCAGATGCATGTCCAGGTACCTTTGAAAAGAATTGACGGTTTCTGCCTCTATCACCGTTCCTGGCAGTGAACACCAGACACCCACCACCCTTTGGGTGAAAAAGTTTTTCCTCTGTCCCCTCTAATCCTTCTACCAATCACCTTAAATCTGTGCCCCCCTCATAACTGACCTCTCCGCTAGGGGAAACAGGTCCTTCCTGTCTACTCTATCTAGGCCCCTCATAATTTTGTACACCTCTATTAAGTCACCCCTTCGCCTCCTCTGTTCTAAGGAAAACAACCCTAGCCTCTTTCCTCATAGCTGCAACTTTCAAGCCCTGGCAACATTCTTGTATATCTCCTCTGTACTCTCTCCAGAGCAATTATGTCCTTTCTGTAATGTGGTGACCAGAACTGTACGCAATACTCCGACTGTGGCCTAACCAGTGTTTTATACAGTTCCAGCATTACATCCCTGCTTTTGAATTCTATACCTTGGCCAATAAAGGAAAGCATTCCATATGCCTTCTTCACCACTCTGTCTGTCCTGCCACCTTCAGGGACCTGTGGACATGCACTCTAAGGTCTCTCACTTCTTCTACCCCTCTCTCTATCCTCCTGTTTATTCCCTTGCTTTATTTGCACTCCCCAAATGCATTACCTCACACTTATATGGCATGAATTCCATTTACCACTTTTCTGCCCACTCAACCAAACCATTGATATCTTTCTGGTGTCCACAGCTATCCTCTTCACTATCAACTACACGGCCAATTTTTGTGTCATCAGCAAATTTCCCAATCATGCCTCCCACTTTCAGGTCCAAATCATTAATATATACCACAAACAGCAAGAGACCCAACACTGAGCCCTGTGGAACTCCATTGGAAACAGTTTTCCAGTCACAAAAACATCCATCGACTACTACCCTTTGTTTCCTGTCTCTGAGCCAATTCTGGATCCAACCTGCCATATTCCCCTTTATCTCATGGGCTTTCATTTTACTGACCAGTCTGCCATGTGGTACTGTAGATCCAGTAAAAACACATATAGCAAAAACACATAAGAACTTCGTTAAAACAAAGGGGCTAGTAACACAACAATGAACAGTGTGTTGAAGCATAGGGATGACGGGTAGAAAGGGGCCACAGCACACAGTTGGCTGAGGAATTGTAGATAGTATAGAAAAGGTATTGAGGAGGATCCCAGAAACTGTCCTTGCACGTAGCAGACATAGGGAGTCATCATGGACACCAGATATGATTAAACTCATAGAAGACAATGGGAAACTGTGAAGTTTTGAACAGGTTCTCACTGAGCCAAATAAGGAATTATCATGATATCATTATGCCAGACCCCTATGAGTAAGTAAGAGGGGCGGGTCTTGGAAATAAGATTTAAACCCTGACTGAAACCAGGGAAGGTACGAGAACCCCAGGGAAGAACACTCGAGAAGATACCCTGAGCCAGGGGCTCAGAGAACAGAAGAGCAGCCGCAAGTCCGAGACTGATCACCTCGTGTCTTGACAGGTAGTATATTGTAAAAGTAGTGAGAGCTTGTACTTGATGATTTAATGTGTGAATAAAATATCGATATACCTTTCACCAATTGGATTCTGCAGATTCTTTAAGAGTAGAGTGCGTGTTAGGCACAACATAATTGGCGCCCAAACAGGGACTTGGTTGTAGTGCTATTTCAAGTTATTTTGAATTTCCTCACTGAGTTCGAACTAACTTATAAACAAAGTTACAAGTCTGACAGATCGGAATGGTGAACCTTTGAGTAATTATGGCCCTGGCCAGGCCATAGTGGGAGTTGGAGCTCCAGAAATATTTGAAGGGCAAGTGGCCCTCGTGGATATAGTTTGCAGTGAAACAGTACATGGGCCGGGGTCCGTTGGGGTACAGCATTGGGAGGATGCACGTACCCACCAAGCCAAACGGACACTTGATAGGACCCTGAAGGCAGAGTCAGTTAGTGCAACACAGGTGGTGCAGAGTGAAGTTGAAAGATTGAAGCAGGAGTTGCAAAAGTCAGAAAAAGAAAAGAATGAGTGGCATGATCGGGCCCTGAAGGCAGAAACAGTTAGTTCAGCACAGGTAGTGCATTTAATCCAATTCCAATCTCAAGCTGAAAAGGCTGAATACAGTCGCAGTAAGGCTGAGAGGGAAGTGGACAAGACAAAGGAACAGCTCACAAGAGCAGAACAAAAATGCTCTGACTTACAGACTGCAATGACGGTTCTGCCCCGCTTACAGAAGGAGCAGGTGTACCAGTCAGCGGATCGTACCAAATGTCAGGAGGTGACAAGTAAACTACAATCTCAACTCTCAGCACACAGGGGCATAATATGCACTTTTGTGGATAGGGAGGATAATGACAGTGGCAATTTTAATCGGGTCAACTTGGCAGATAAGGCCAGAGGGCTCCATGACAAAGTTTATGGCAGAGTGACATAAAAGACTATGTTTTAGTGAAATTTCAAGTGAGTAAAAACAAGTTAATGTCTCTTTTGATTCGAATGTGTTGGAAGCTTCCACGAATGAAGTGAATGTCCTTGGGATTTGCAGCCTGTGTTCTGTGGAACTAACTGTCGTTAACTCTGTTGTCTGGCCTTGATGTTGAAAGAATGAGTCTGTTACTTATTCTATTTTTACATGTGTATATTTTGTGGGAACATATTTTGGTTGTGAATTCGTTGAACCTGTGTGTTCCTTGGCCTCGGGACAGGGAATCTGACAGAGATTTTGGTAATTTGAATTCATAATCCATTACAGGAATCAATTTTCTAAGTTGTTTGGAATTGAATGAGTGTGAAAAGTGATTGTTGAGTGTATTCATTTCAATTTAAGATTGTGCACCCAGGAATGGGATATAAAATTGAATTATATTTTAATTTAAAGTTTTATTTTTATTTTAAAAGTTGGTTTTGCAACTGTGGAAAGGCAATGAACAATTTTCTAAGAGATAAGCTTCAGCCTTGAAGGTCTGAAGATGGTTGGCAGAAATCCAATTTGAAGTTTACAACAATGCTTTAATTGGAGTTCCAGTTTAAAATCTGCTCTTGCTTTTTTTTGCAGTTTAAAGACATGTTTTACTGACTGTGTTAAGTAGCAAATGTCAGGAATTGGATATTGGTTTAAGGGAGAGAAGGATAAACAAAGGAGATATAGGAAAGATTCTGTCTGTTTAAAGTTTGTTTATGAAGCTGGTGTTAAATCTTTTGTTTTAAGAATGTTAAATAACTTTTTTTTTAGCTTTTGGTTTTATTACCGTTATTTGAAAAGGCGCCTGAGGAAAGAACAAGAAAAATGACGTAATTTACCTATCTTTAAAAAAAAAAGCACTTGCTATTCTGTTCTGTGTGTAGTTAAGAAGTCTGAGTTAAGTTTATACTATTAAGGTTAACTGACCTGTTAAGTTGAAAAACTGGAAATTTCATTTGTGGCCACAATGAACTTTCAAGTTTATTATGTCAAGTTTTGGAGGAGTCTTCAGTTCCGGACATAAGACTCGTTCATATAACATTGGCAGTTTTGATTTTTTAATATTTATTGCAGTGAATTGGAATTTGGAATCATCTTTGTTATAAAAAAATCGTGGGATTAGAAACCTCTTACAAAAGATGCTAAAAGTTTGGAAACAAGTGCAGTTTAATCTAAAATGCTGTCTTTCCTGATGCTATCCTTTGAAGCTGATAATGTTACTAATTATTTTGCTGTTTTCAAACCCTAAGGATACCAAAAGGATTGAAAAAAAAGTTTAAAATGGAGTGTAGTTCTTTTCGATCAGGAAAAAGGTCACACAAAGTTTTTATTTCAGATTTCCAGCATCTGCAGTATTTTGCTTTTATTTTAGTGTTCTTGTTTTTATTTCAGATTCTTGTTTTTATTTCAGATTTCCAGCATCCGCAGTATTTTGTTTTTATTTTAGTGTCAATATAAAATTGCGCGCTTGTTCCAGGGACAACAGTACACCTGGACATGTCTCCCCTAGCGATTTCATAATAGTCCGTGGATATTCCACCTTTCTCCAGAAGGTCAGAGTGAAAGTTAAGCCTAAAAAGGCACAGATAATGAAGAGGAAAAGGTTTCCTATTTGGGAATAGTAATGACACAGGGAAAGCATGATAGAGCAGATGCGAGTACAGACAATCCTCAAACTCCCCCTACCACAAGATACTAAGGCTCTGAGATCATTTTTGGGCCTTGTTGGGTATCGCAGGAACCTTACTGATGGATTTGCCTTAAAGCCAGCCCCTTTATATGATCTCCTAAATAAGAACTACTATGTGCCTGGCGGACAATTTATTCTACCAGGGTGAACCCCTGAGTGTCAGGTTTTGACAGCAAAGGCCCTCCAGGGACCTTTTGTGCCAAAATCACTGGGGGATGTACAAGGGAAGGAGCCTGCAATCAAACCAGCAATCAAAATTTTTGTTGATCTTTCCTCGACAGGGGAGGACGGGATTAGGCAGACAGGGTGTGGATTACATGTACAGGAGGATGGAAATCCGAGCCTCAGGGATGAATTGCGGTGGGTCGTTCTTGTAAACGTTACGATCAGACAGTGGGTATGTGTTGAATGCCCAAAAGGGACCCACCAGGGGGCCCCCGAGTTCCCTGTGTGGCAGTGCAATGATAAAGACTGTAAAAACTGATCAATATGTGTGAAACCACATAATGATAGGGGTTAATGGCTCTATTGTGTTGGGGAAAATTAAAAAGGACAGTTCCTATTCCAGGTTGTGAGATTGAACAGATAAGAAGCACCAACCCCCATGATTACTCCCACAATCGAATTACCAACGAGTAAGGTTACGACCCAGCAGCCACAAGTGACTGATCTCCCTTGCCCTGCCTTAACTGTGGGACCAGAAAATGGACCTGCAATATTAGAAACTAATAAAATTGTACATAATATACAGCATGAGTTGGTACCGGTAATATTGAATATCTCAGCTATCCAGCTACCTGACTGGTACCCTGAGAAGACCTGACAGTTGTACAAGGTATTACTACAACAATTGCTGAGACAAGAATTTGGTGATGAGGGAATAATAAAGGGAAAGAAACGCAAACATAGTTTAGTGAATGACGCAGCCACAGTCTTTAATACGGGAACTTCAACTGTCAATACTATAGACTTGGAAAATGTGAACCAGAAGGTTACAACTCTCAGTTAACTAGTAAAAGATATTTTGATAAAGGAACAAAAGGCACAGAGTGGTGTAGCTAAAGTAGGACAGGATTTGACGAACACAGTGACAGGACCGGTGAGAGTACTGGAAGTACTATTAATGATATAATAGAAAAAGGTAAAGAAGGTCCACGACATTTCAAATAATGAAAGTGTTTGTAATGAATACAATTCGTGGATGTTAGAACAAACTCGGGAAAATTTGAGGCAAGTTGATGAGGGACAGGTGCCAGTTTGGATAAATGACACCCAGTTTGAGGACTTAGCTAGTCACACAAATGATAAAATTACCAGGTGCCAACTCAGAAAACTTGTTAAGACATGGAAAGGTCAGGACTGTGTAAATACAGGATCTATGAGTTTTGGAGTAGTATTGGGAATTCCTGTAATTCCAAGAGATAAGTCAGGGATGCAATTATATGAAGTAGAAAATATAGGGGTGATATAGGGAAAAGATTACATAAAATACTATAATAAAAGCAAAATACTGCAGATGCTGGAAATCTGAAACAAAAACAAGAAATGCTGGATTCACTCAGCAGGTCTGGCAGCATCTGTGGAAAGAGAAGCAGAGTTAACGTTTCGGGTCAGTGACCCGAAACGTTAACTCTGCTTCTCTTTCCACAGATGCTGCCAGACCTGCTGAGTGAATCCAGCATTTCTTGTTTTTGTTACATAAAATACTATGATATTTTACCCTATGTTGTGGAAATTGGAAAGGAGATAGTTGGAACAACATTTCTGAGTGTAGTCTGGAAAACCAGGTGGTCATATGCCCTCATCCTATATATAAAACAGCAGAGTCAAAATGTGGATTTAATGCCACTGTAAATTGCACCATGGAGACTAGGAAAGCATTATCAGGCCTATATGGAAAAGGGAAGATATTGTTTAACCACTAGGGTGAAGGAATACCAGTATGGACATAACCGGACTTGTCCAGTGAGCAACAGTACGTTCTGCTTCAACCCACAAATGCCAACCAGAGCAGGGAAGATGGAGTTGGTAGACATACATAAACGTAAGACAGAAATGATAACTGCGACAGAAAGTATTAAAGAGAACTTGATAAATTACTTCCAGGAATACGAATATACTATTCAGCCATTGCCCACATGCTTGGGTAAAGAGAGACAGCAATTAGAAACCATTGCTGTAGTGTACTACAATCTGAAACAACAGTCGAAGATGCTACAAGATGAGATTGACGAGATAAACGATTCTACCTGGTGGGTGGACTTATGGAACTGGGGGTCAAACGTGCAGATACACCCCTGGTTTAGAATTATCTCCCATGTCCTGACAGTGGTTTTGGGTATCGTGGTGTTATATGTGACACACTTAATTTGGAAACTTAAGAAATTGATTAAGGAATGTGAGAGGATGTATGAACACAGGTTGGACAGCTACCTTAAAGGCAATCAGTATTCGAACTTGCTCCATAAAAGGATAGGCAATTAGTTATGTAACACAAGGGTAATTGTATAACCTATTCGTATATACTTAAAATGAGTTCATGAATGATCAATGTACTGTAAGAATGAAATTGCGATGGTATTATGTTCGCACAATTGATTAGGTAGTAGTGATGCGTATATTGTGCTTACTTTAACATTACACTGCTTATGCTTTTGCTTTGAAAATGAAATGGTAATTGCACAAGTGTACTACCTAAGGGACATGGGAGTGTGATCCCTTGGGCGCAGCCCTGCAGGATCACAGGGGGGACTGTAGACCCAGTAAAAACACATATAGCAAAAACACATAAGAACTTTGTTAGAACAAAGGGGCTAGTAACACAACAACGAACAGTGTGTTGAAGAATAGGGAGGATGGGTAGAAAGGAGCTACAGCACACAGATGGCCGAGGAATTGTAGATAGCATAGAAAAGGTATTGAGGAGGATCCCAGAAACTATCCTTGCACGTAGCAGATATAGGGAGTCGTCATGGACACCAGATATGATTAAACTCATAGTAGACAATGGGAAACTGTGAAGTTTTGAACAGGTTCTCACTGAGCCAAAGAAGGAATTATCATTATACCGGACCCCTATGAGTAAGTAAAAGGGGCAGGTCTTGGAAACAAGATTTAAACCCTGACTGAAACCAGGGAAGGTACGAGAACCCCAGGGAAGAACACTCGAGAAGATACCCTGAGCCAGGGGTTCAGAGAACAGAAGAGCAGCCGCAAGTCCGACACTGATCACCTCGTGTCTTGACAGTAGTATACTGTACAAGTAGTGAGAGCTTGTACTTTGATGAGTTTTGATACTGTACAAGTAATGAGAGCTTGTACTTTGATGAGTTTTGATACTGTACAAGTAGTGAGAGCTTGTACTTGATGATTTAGTATGCGAATAAAATATCGATATACCTTTCACCAATCGGATTCCGCGGATTCTTTAAGAATAGAGTGCATGTTAGGCACAACAGTACCTTGTCAAATGCCTTACTAAAATCCATGCAGACCGCATCCACTACACTACCCTCATAAATCCTTCTTGCTACTTCCTCAAAAAACTCAATTAAGTTAGTAAAACATGACCTTCCCTTAACAAATTCATACTGACTATCCCTGACTAATCCGTGCCTTTCCAAGTGGCAGTTTATCCTGTCCCTCAGAATTGATTCGAACAATTTACCCACCACTGAGGCCTATAATTATTTGGCCTATCCCTCGCACCCTTTTTAAACAATGGTACAACGTTTGCAGATCTCCAATCGTCTGGTACCTCTCCTGTATCCAGTGGGGATTTGAAGATGATCCTCAGTGCATCTGCTATTTCCTTTAACAGTCGGGGATGCAATCCATCCGGCCCTGGCGAATTATCCACTTTCAAGGATGTCAGACCCTCATGTACTTCCTCTCTCATTATGCTTATTGTAGCTAATATTTCACACTCTTCCTCTTTTAATTCATTATATACATAAACCCTCTCCTTTGTGAAGACAGAGACAAAAAACTCTTTAAGAACCCTGCCCACATCTTCTGCATCCACGCATAAGTTCCCTTGTACAGCCCTGAAAGGCTCTACCCTTTCCTTAGTTATCCTCTTGCTTTTACTGTACTGATAAAATATCTTCGGGTTTTTTTTGATTTTACCTATTTTTCATGTCTTCTCTTTGTTTTTCTAATTTCCTTTTTTACTTCAGCCCTGCACTTTCTATACTCCTGAAGGCTTTCTACAGTATTAAGTTTTTTGTGATCATCAGAGGCTTTCTTTTGCTGCTTTAACTTACCCTGTAAGCTTCTAGATAACCAGGGGGCTTTAGATTTGGCTGTTACACCCTTTATCTTTGTGGAGACATGCCTACACTGTGCCTGTGGTATCTCACTTTTGAATACCTCCCACTGGTTTGCCACCGATTTTCCTTCAAGTAGCTGTATCCAGTCCACTTTCGCCAGGTCACCTCTCAGTTTCTTAAAATTTGCCTTTCCCCAATTTCGAACTTTTACTCCTATTTTATCTTTGTCCTTTTCCATGATTATGCTAAATCTTACTGTATTATGGTCACTATCTCCAAAATTGTCACCCACTGTTACTTCATCCATTTGCCCAGCTTCATTACTGAAGACTAAATCTAGAATTGCACCCCCTCTCGTTGGGCTTGTTACGTGCTGGCTAAAAAAGTTCTCTTAAATGCAGATCAAGAATTTTGTCCCCTCTGTGCCCTTCACACTGTTTGTATACCAGTTGATATTGGGGTAGTTGAAATCCCCAACTATTATTGCCCTGCCATTTTTGCACTTAGAAATTTGCCTACATATTTGTTCTTCTACCTTCCTCTCACTATTTGGGGGTCCAAAGTACACTCCTAGTAGTGTGGTTGCCCCTTTTTTATTTCTGAGCTCCACCCATATGGCCTCATTTGACATTATATAAATATATTTTTCCTTATTTACTCTTGTACTGTATGCCTCTATTTCTTTTCTTTTTCTTTTTGGGCCTCCTTATCTCGAGAGACAATGGATACGCGCCTGGAGGTGGTCAGTGGTTTGTGAAGCAGCGCCTGGAGTGGCTATAAAGGCCAATTCTGGAGTGACAGGCTCTTCCACAGGTGCTGCAGAGAAATTTGTTTGTTGGGGCTGTTGCACAGTTGGCTCTCCCCTTGCGCCTCTGTCTTTTTTCCTGCCAACTACTAAGTCTCTTCGACTCGCCACAATTTAGCCCTGTCTTTATGGCTGCCCGCCAGCTCTGGCGAATGCTGGCAACTGACTCCCACGACTTGTGATCAATGTCACACGATTTCATGTCGCGTTTGCAGACGTCTTTATAACGGAGACATGGACGGCCGGTGGGTCTGATACCAGTGGCGAGCTCGCTGTACAATGTGTCTTTGGGGATCCTGCCATCTTCCATGCGGCTCTATTTATAAAACCCATAATCCTATTGACTTCTTCTGTATCCTGTAATCCTTCCTGTAATGCGATGACCAGAACTGCACGCAGTACTCTAGCTGCGATATAACTAATGTTTTATACAGTTCTCGCATAACTTCCCTGCTGTTATATTCTATGCCTTGGCCAATAAAGGGAAGTATGCTGTATGCCTTCTTCACCACCTTACTTACTTGCACTCCAAGGTCCCTTACACTTTTCAGTAACCTACCATTCAGCCCTAATTTGAACAATTGTGGAGTACTGCAGAGAGAAAGAAAAAAATGGGAGATATACCTACTCTCTGAATGGTGTTGAAATACCTAAGGATGATGTTGAAAGAGCTGTTGGAATCTTTGAAGACAATATTCAACTAGTAACCAAAGCTAACTGAACTGTTGCTGGGAATTTTCTGGGGCAGTGCTCCCAACTGGCATTGTCAGGAACCCTGCTTTAAGCGCCTAGTCAGGGTTTCTGACAAGATTACAGTGGTTGGTCGGGTGAACCCCAGAGGAAATTCCTGAAATATATAACCAAAACAGTAGATTACTGAACACCAACCCCCTCCATCACAGGTGTACAGTGGCTGCAGGATGTACAGCAGCAACTTGCTAATGCCTCTTTACACATTCCAAACTTGTGATCTCCACCATTTAGAAGAACAAAGAGTGCAGATGCAAAGGAGCACCATCACCAAAGTTTCCCTTCAAATCACACACCATTTTGACTTGGACATACATTGCCACTCTTTTATTATTTCTGGGTCAGAATCCTGGAATCTCTGTACCTAACCACATTGTAGAAGCACCTTCACCACTCATATAGCATTATTTTAAGGGGAAGGCCCACCACCATCTTTGCAGGGGCAACTGTTGCTGGGCAATAAATGCTATTCTTGCCAATGATGCCCATACCCTGAGAATGAATATAAAAAATGGATAATACATGCCAAATTGTACTGTGCTCTAGTCAAATCATACCTCGCACGCTGTGTCCAGTTCTGATTACTGACCTCCAGAGAAGGCATTCAAAAACTGGAGACAGTGGAGAGAAGAGCCAAAAGGCCGATCCCTGGAATCAGTGGTCTGAGGAAAACCTGGAGAAACCTGCACTTATCACCCTTAAAAATATGTCTGAGAAGTGATGGAAAAACTAGGTCTTTAAAATTATGAATGAGTTGGAGAGGGTAGATGTGGAATGTTCCCATTTGTGGGAGAATCCAAAACTAGAGGCCATAAATACAAGACAGCTACTAATAAATTCAATAGAGAAATAAGGAGAGAGGTCTTGACTCTGAGTGGTTAGGCTGTTGGAGTGGTTGAGGTAAACTGCTTAGACGCTTTCAAAAGGAAACTAGATGAGTACTTGAGAAAACGAGATTAGAAGGACATCTGAAAGGCTGAGATTAGGAGATGGAATGGCAGGCGACTCATGTGGAGCATAAACATTAGCACAGACTAGTGGGGGGGGGGGGCAGATGGCCTGTTTTTGTTCTGTATATTCTATGTAATTCTATATAATTAATTGCATGGAACAAGTAAATCTGGAAAGTTATTTTGAAGTAAATTGCAAGCAAAGAGCTGGAGGTTCAAACTAGTGAATGACAAATTAATGACTGATACCAGTAAGTTTTCCTTCACACAAGTGATTAATATATGGAATTGCAAAAAATTGAGTTGTAGTGGCAAAATCACCAGAATCAATCAAGAAGTAATTGGTTGCTGCATTGGGAGGTGGTGGGGAGCATGGGGACTTTACAGTGTTTCTGGATCACTTTCTTCATCTGTAATTATCTTGTAAACTAATCAGCTACATTTAAATGACTCCAGCTAAAAGTATTAGAGCTGTTTGACCTAATTAACTGTTTTAAAAAATATGTTAAGCAATGAATACTGAAACATTTCCGTTTAAATGGACTGACTACTTACTGGTCCTGGTTTAAAACACACCCTGAGTCCAGTGCTGGGTGGAGGCTGCTTCACTCGAAATCTAGACAAAAATGATAGACAATACTAAAGATTCATACTGTACCACTTAAATTACCCCATTTCAGATCAAGATCATTAAGTATTTCCAATACATATTGCAGAATTTTAATTATTCTTAAAAGAATGGTAAACATCCTTCAGCAAATAGAAAGAATTACTCTTATTAAGTTTTGGGGTTTATGCTAGATATTCTATTTAGGTTCAATATCTCCAACCACTCATCTAAGTAGATCTTCTATTCCTATGAACTGAAGTGTGCCATCACTGTACAATACTTAGTTGAAAAAAAAGCAAGACCCAAAGGTTAAACAGACGATCGCCTGCCACTGTCCTCTGGCTTACTGGAATATATGTGGGATGCCAGATGATTTTGTTAGACAGACAAAAGTACATAGTACCACAGAGGATCAAGTTGTAAACCAACAGGGGACAACCCACAACTTTTATTTATACAGCACCTTTAACATAATAAAACATCCCAAGACACTTCACAGGAGTGTTATAGGCAAAACTTAACACTGAGACACAAGATGATATTAGGGCAAATGACCAAAAGCTTGGTCAGAGGTAGGTTTTAAGGAATGTCTTAAAAGAGGGTAGAGAGGTGGATAGGTTTAGGGAGGGAATTCCAGAGTCTAGGCCCTAGGCAGCTGAAGGCACAGCAACCAATGGGAGAGCAATGAAAACTAGGGATGTTCATCCAGAATTAGATGAGCACAGATATCTTGGAGGGTTGTGTGGGGCTGGAGGAGATTACAGAGATAGGGAGGGGCAAGGCCAAGGAGGGATTTGGAAACAAGGACGAGAATTTTAAAATCGAGGCATTGCTTAACTGGGAGCCAGTGATGGGTGAATGAGTCTTGGTGCGAGTAAGGACACAGGCAGCAGAGTCTTGGATAACCTCAAGTTTTCAGAGGGAAGAATGTGAGAGGCCAGTCAGAAGTGCATTGGAGTAATCAAGTCTGGAGATAACAAAGGCATGGATTAGGGTTTCACAGCAGATGAGCTAAGGTGGGGTGGGGTCAGGCAATGTTACGGTGGTGGACATAAATAGTCTTTGTGATGGTGAGGATATGTGGTTGGAAGCTCATATTGGGATCAAATATGATACCAATGTCATGAACAGTCTACTTCAGCCTCAGTTTCCAGGGATAGGAATGGAGTTGGTAGCTACGGAATGGAATTTGTAGTGGGGACTGAAGACAATGGCTTCAGTCATCTCAATAGTTAATTGGAGGAAATTTCTGCTCATCCAGTACTGAATGCCACTCAAGCAGTCTGCCAATTTAGCAACAGTGGAGTAGTTAAGAGAGTTGGTGATGAGGTAGAGCTGGGGTTTGTCAACACACATGTGAAAACTGATGCTATGTTTTTTGATGATCCTTCAGGGACACCAGAGGTAATGCTGTGGGAGTGGGAAGACAAGCCATTTCAGTCGATACTTTGGCCACAATTAGATAGATAAGAATGGAACCAGGCAAGTTCAGTCCCACCCGGTTGGACGGCAGTGGAGAGGTATTGCAGGACAATTGTGTGGTCAACTGTGCCAAAGGTTGTAGTCAGGTCAAGAAGGATGAGGAGGGAAAGTTTACCTTTGTCACAGTTACATAGGATTTTGTGGCTTTGATAAGAACTTTTCGGGACTGTGACAGGAGTGGAAACCTGATTGAAGGGATTCAAACAAGGGGTTCGGAATGGATTTGGGAGGTGACCAAATGTTCAATGAGTTGAGAGGAAAGGGAGGTTGGGGATGGGGTGGAGAACAATGGGGTTAAGGGTTGTTTGTTTGAGGTGAGGGGTAATGACAGCAGTTTTGAAAGAGGGCACTACCTGAAGAGAGAGAGAATCGTTAGCAATATCAGCTAACATGGAAGCCAGTAAGGGAAGTTGTATGGTCAGCAGTTTATTGGGATTAGGGTGAAGGGAGCAGTAGGTGGGTCTCATGGACACGATGAGCTCGGAGAGGGTATGAGGAGAAATAGGAGAGAAACTAGAGAAAGATGCAAGTACAGGGCTAGGGAAAGTAGAACCTTTAGAGGACGTTTGACAATTAGATAATTACTGTAATCAGTATTTTATAATTTTATTGACCTGGAACTTGCTGCCTACAAGCATGGTGGAAGCTGAGATGATGAATGATTTCAAAAGGAAATTGGGTGGACACTTGAGGGAAATAAACCTGCTGGGCTACGGGGATAGAGCTGGGGACTGGGAATGATTGGATAGCTCTACAGAGAGATGGCATGAACTTGATGGACCTCCCTCTGTGCCCTAATGACTACAACTCTCAACTGACTTTGTTAAATGAACATAACAAACAGAATAAAATACCTGCAGGTGTCTATTCCGACATTCTTCAGTAAGACAGTGTAGGTATAGGTGAAACCCTCTTGGAGGATACCAAAATTCACCTTTCTTGGAAACATCTCAAAGCCTCGTGTTGGTTTCTTTAATATACCACCTGCTATGGGACCAGCAATGGATATTGTATTGACTTTTCTTCTGACCGGCTCTTCAATAACAGTAAACTATAAAGGACAAATATAGAATTTTTAGGGGCAATTTTAATAGTACCTGCTCAGCAGAAATAATTAGTTGGATGGACAGTAAACATCGCCGGGTGACTACCAGACAACATCCTTCCTCGATCCAGACGTCTTCAATTTTAATCTGCTCTACTGAACAGGTGACAAAGGTATCTAACTGAAACCAATGGGGTCCTTCTTTAAAAAAGCGAATCGGGATCCAATGATGTCATTAGACCCTAACTGCAATTTTAATTGTGATCTGAGAGGGGAAACCATTGTAGGGAAGCCAGGTGAAGACAGCGGGAAGACGATCCAAGACAAATGGACGCTATTTAAGCTAAGTTTTTTTTACTTTTCTTGAGGGACCAGGAAAAGCATGAATGCTCTTTCGGGCCCCACAAGGAATGTGTAGGCTTGTTGGCATGCTTCCCTTTGGTGCTGGCTTCTTCTCCTGTCCTCTGGCCTGCTGTTGAAATTGGCCAGGTCTCACGCTACTGAAGTCAGTGGAGAGTTTGGCACTCATCTGGACTCCCATCTACCAGAATCCTGCTCTGTTAAAATTGGGCGTTTTATTTTTTGGATGAATTTTTTTGTTCATCTGTTCTGGGAAGGTAGGATAATGTTATGTTACATGTCCATTAAATCAAAGGAAAATTGGATGGGCTCGCTCACATGCATGAGATCTCCCTGCCCAGTCTTCCTCTATGCACTGTGGCCAGGCATTCCAACGAACTCAGGCACAGGAAACATTATTTTCTTCTTGACTGTGTATGAAGCAGGGACCAGAGCACTGGGGCTGAGATGGAAGCTTGTTAGCCCCTGGCTGTTTCCTAAGAGTTGGGAGTAATGGGGGACTGGAGCTTGAGCCTGTGAGAAAGTCATGGGTGAAGCCTCAGAAGGGGTGAAAGACTGGGCCTTGGAGAGTCTGGGCTGGATACATCACTTCTGCTAACTGGACTGTCTTTCTATCATTGTTGCATTGAAACTAGAACTGTGTCCTTATTCAATACTAGTAGAGGCGTAAGATAGGAACATACGAACAGGAGTAGGTCATTTAGCCTCTCGAACCTGTTCCGTCACTCAATGATTTCATGGTTGATCTGTCGCCTAACTCCATATGCGCCTTTGCTCCATATCCTTTAATACCTTTGGCTAACAAAAATCTGAGTTTTAAAATGAACAATTGATCTAGCATCAACTGATGCTTGCTGAAGACAGTTCCAAATTTCTACTACCCTTTGCATGTGGAAGTGTTTCCTAATTTCATGCCAGAAAGGTCTGGCTCTAATTTTTAGACTATGCCCACAGTCCTGGACTCCTCAACTAGCACTAATAGTTTCTTCCTAGCTGTTCCCCTTAATATATTGAAAACTTTGACCAAATTACCCCTTAACCTTCTAAATTCCAGATAAAATTATAAATTTGATGGTCTGGTTTTCACAGGCTAAGATAGCTTAAAACAGACAGAGATAATGGCCTTGATATTAGTGGGGATCTGGGAAGAGTGTGGGAAAGCATGTAATAGGCCAAGGAATCTGGCAAGGCTGGGGACATGGGGGTCTTGCCAACTGTAACAACAGGGTCTCATTAGCATATTGTTGGGCTACCTCCCACCTAGCAACTGGTCAAATTGCCATGTTGGCCAGCAGATGGAAGGGAAAACTAGCAGTAGAAGTCCACAGCTGGGGACGGGTGCCTGGCACTCAGAAGGAAACATTAGCTCCAGGTTCCCATTTGGGGATGGGGGTTGTGTGGTGCAGGGTTTATGATCAGGAGGAGGGGTGGTGGGGGAAGGGTTGCCCAGTTCAAGGGAGGTCCAAGGCTTCCTTGTAAGGCCTGGAGGAGATCTCCTGCCCCACAAGAAAACCTGAAAAATCAATTTTAAACTTACCTCCAAGACCTGTTCTAGCTCTGGATCTGTCTGCTGGCAGGTTTTGCCTGACAGAAGAGCCAACACTGCTTGTGTCCCTTTGCCGAGGCCTCAGGTTCATATTGCAGATTGGAGCCTGATAACACCATGAGACCCAATCTGCATATTTAAAACAGGACCCTGCTTTCTCCCTGCTGGTATCCTGCACAAAAGAACAGGTTAATGTGGAACACACTGTGAAGGAAGTGAGATTGGTGGAGGGAGGTGACATTTGTTATTTTAACTGCTGCCCCACCTTTTCTGCCAGGTGGAGCCAGTTAAAATCTGGGCCAATCTTTCAAATAGTGTCGATCTATTTATCAGTATAGGAGAAAGTATGGATTGAGGGTTTCAGGAGTTACTCTAAAGTTCCTAATGAAACACAAATCCTATGTGATTTTTTTTTCATGAGATTCTCAATAATTAGAATTACGACAATTTATTGAAAAATCCAGGACTCTTCATTGTTATTTCATTCCCAGACTGAAAATAATAAAAACATTGCATGTGAAAATCATATAATTGATGTCTTATCCAGATGGGTCCTGTTAAAAAAATCTATTAAATAAGTTTAACCATGTTGGGAGTTATTTGTTTCCTCAAATAATACTTTGGACCAAATGACTATAATGCTGGTATTAGCTAGGTTTCCAAAAGTTGGTGGCAGCTGAAATGTTTGAGCACTTTTCTGCTTTTATTAGCTGCTTCATTCTCAACAACAACAACAACTTGCATATATTTAGCACCTTTAACACTTTAAAATGTCCCAAGGTGCTTCATAGGAGCAATTGTCAAACAAAATTTGAAACCAAGCCACTTAAGGAGATATTGGGACAGGTGACCAAAAACTTAAGGAGTGTATTGAAGGAGGAGAGAGGGGTAGAGAGACAGTGTGGTTCAGAGATAGCATTCCTAAGCCTAGGGCCTAGGCAGCTGAAGGCACTGCCACCAATGGTAAAGTGATTAAAACTGGGGATGCATAAAATGCCAGAATTAGAGGAACGCAGAGAACTTGCAGGGTTGCAGGGCTGGAGAAGGTCACAGAGCCAGGGAGGAATGAGATCCTGGAAGGATTGAAAACAGCTTGAGAATTTTGAAGACGAAACATTGCCAGAACGGGAGCCAATGTAGATCAGCAAGAACAGGGGTAATGGATGAACAAGACGGTGCAAGTTAGGACAAAGGCAACAGAATTTTAGATGAGGTCAAGTTTACAATGGGTAGAATGTGAGAGGATGGCCAAGAGAGCATCGGAATAGTCAAATTAAGAGGTAACAAAGGAGAATTTCAGCAGCAGATAAGCTGAGGCATGGGTGCAGACAGACAGTGTTATAGAAAAGGATGTAGATGGAGAAGTTATGGGGTCAGAAGCTCAGCTCAGAGTCAATTAAGACACCAAGGTTGCAAAACAGTCTGGTTCAGCCTCAGACAGTGGCCATAGAGAGGGAGAGAGGCAGTGGTTAACGAACTGAGTTTGTGGCAGGAACAGAAGACAATAGTTCTTAGTTGGTGGAATTGCCTGCTTATCTAGTACTGGATGTCGAGCAAGCAGCCTGACAAATCAGAGGCAGTATAATGGTTTGAGAAAGGTGGTGGTGGTGAGGTAGAACAAGGTGTTGTCAGTGTACATGCAGAACCTGAGGTGTTTTTGGATGATGTCGCTGAGGGCCATCTTGTAGATAATAAATAGGAGGTAGCCAAGGACAGATCCTGGGGAGATTTCAGAGATAATGGTGTGGCAGTGGGAAGAGAAGCCATTGATGGTAATTTTCTGGCTATGATTACATGAATAGGAATGGAACTGGGCTCACTGAGCTGGTCAACAGAGGAGAGGCATTGGAGGATGTTATAAAGGTGGAAGTAAGAAGTAATGGAGAGGATATGGGGTCGGAAGGTGTGGTCAACTATGTCAAAGGCTGCAGACAGCCGAGAAGGATGAGGTGGAATAGCTTATCACAGTTACAGTCACATAGGATATAATTTGTGACTTTGATGAGGACTATTTCAATGCTGTGGCAAGGGTGGAAACCCGACTGGGATGTTTTAAATGGGATGACATGATATCAATGTCATTTAATTAACACTGTTAGTGTTATTCAACATCACTCTTACCCTCTGATTAGGTAGCGAACCTGGCTTTGAGCTCAAAATTGCTGATGGGAGTTTGATTTTCTCTTTTCTTGGCTGGTTGGCAGCATCAATTATTAGGCTTTTATTGAATATGATGTTACTTCCATCAGCTGGTAGCTCTTCAGGTCTGTATTGCAACACTCCATTTTCTTATTGAAGTGAAAAATTTACACAACACAATTAGAGACTTACAAATAGTTTTAGATTATTTCATTTTGTCAAATGAGTACTGAAATCAAATACATTGTATAATGGTGTAGCTAAAATTTTAAAAAACCCATCTGTTTAATATAATCTTTATATATTTGAAGATACAAGATAACCCGATAGGTGAAATTTAAAGAAGTATGGCCGCAAAATTGGGCTCTGTAGCACCCGTAGTTTTGATGCAACGGGTACCAGGCATCTGCGGTGTGTGCACATACTTCTCGCATAGCTCCAGACACCACCTTGGTGAGGACATTAGCATGGGTGTTAGGGCAGTGTTGGCATACAGACTAGGCAGATTGTGACGGCAGTCAGCATGCAATGCTGATTTGACATCAGCGCTGCCATTTTCAACTTCCCAATTCCAGCTAATACCCTCTCTTAAACATGCACGGCTGAACATATCAGCAGCAGGACGGACACGGCCCTCACCAGTGCTATTTAAAAGGATCGTCAACTACTCCCAGTTCAGTTGTTGATCAATTTCTACTGGCTCTGTTTGAGTTTGTGGAATCGCTTGGTTGTTTGCAGAGTTGATTAAAGTTGGTGAAGTTGACAGGGAGTGATGCTGCATATGGAGAAGGCTTGATCTTGACTTCAAGGATTTTGGTCAGACTACTTGCTCCCAGTCATGGTTGCTATCATTACCATCCCCTTTGGACTGCAACATGAGAGGGAGATGGAGCAGAGGCAGAAAAGAAGAGGACAAGCTGCTCAAAAAGGGAGGAGGAGAAGGGGGAGAAGGGCTCTCAGCAGAAGGCCACCTAGGGTCTTCCAGCATTTCTCTTACCTCCACCTAAGCCAGGAGTAGTGAGTGTGCATTGTCTGTGCTTTATGAAGGAAGTCCTCACAGAACTCTGCCACCTCTTGCAGCCAGACCTGCAACCTTAGAGCAGGGCAAGAGCAGTGTTGTCAGTGGCAGTGAAGGTGATGGGCTCTGAATTTCTTCAAGTCGGATCCTTCCAGGCTGGAGCAGGTGTCATATTTGTAACTTCCCCCAGTTTGCCATCCACTGCTACTTAAGAGAGGTGATAGACTTCCTTTATGCCAGGAGAGGGGTGTTCATTGCGTTCTCTCTGAACAGAAAGGAGCAGGTAGAGCATGCATGTGGCTTTGCCAGGATAACAGGCTTCCATATGGTGCAGGGTGCCATTAGCTACACACACGTGGCTTTGTGGGTGCCACATCGAAATGCTGAGATGCGCCACAACTGTAAAGGTTACCACTCACTGAATATGCAGTTGGTGTGCGAACATGCTCAGCACATCCTGCTGGTGAATGCTCACTATCTTGGTAGCTGTCATAATACTTTTATTCTGGTCCACTGTATTTGAGTCATCATATCAAACCAGAGGCCAGCTACTGAGCAACAAGGATTATCTGCTTAACATCTGGCTCATGACTCCCCTCCACAATCCAACCACATGTTGCCAGCATGCATACAGTGCTGTATGCTGCCACACAAGCCATCATAGAGCAGACCATTGGGGTGCTGATGCAATAGTGCTGCTGCCTGGACTGCTCTGGAGGAACCCTGCAGTACTCACCAGAGTGTGTGCCCCTATTTGTAGTGGTCACTGTATCCATCACAATCTGGCCATCATGAGAGCACAGCCTTTGCCACCAAGCTGTGAGATGTGAGTGTGATGATTGTAGCAGTGCTAAGTGTTTGTGAGTGAGGTGAGGCTATGAACATTAGATATGCATCATGCTTGATTGAGACTAGCTTTTTAGAAATATGCAAACAGCAAGAGGATAACTAAGGAAAGAATAGGGCATATCTGGCAACCTGCGTGTGGAGGCAGAAGACATAGGCATGAGTCTTATGAATACTTCACAAAAGAGGGGGATGATGCAGGCACTGTAGTTAAGGAAGAGGAGTAAGAAATATTGGATGGGATAAACATTGTGAGAGAGGAAATATTTAGGGGCTTAACATCTTTGAATGTAGATAAATCACCAGGGATGGGTGAAATATATCCCATGCTGCTTAGGGAAGCAAAAGAGAAAATAGTGGAGGCTCCGACCATCATTTTCCAATCCTCTCTGTCTACAGACGTGATGTTGGGGGACTGATAATGTTGCACCATTGTTTAACAAGGGAGAAAGGGATAGACTTAATAATTACAGGCCAGTCAGCCTAACCTTGGCGGTGGACAAATTATTGGAAAACTTTCTGAGAGACGTCATAAATTGTAATTTAGAAAAGCACTGATTACTCAAGGGCAGTCAGCATGGATTTGTTGTTGAGAAGATCGTGGCTGACTAACTTGATTGAATTTTTTGAGGTGACAAGTAGGGTCAATGAGGGTGATGCATTCAATGTAGTCTACGTGGATTTTAGCAAGGCTTTTGAGAAAGCCCCACAGACTGGTCAGAAAAGCAAAAGCTCATGGGATTTAAGAGAAAGTGGCAAGTTGGATACAGAATTGGATACACGTGGCTTTGTGGGTGCCACATCGAAATGCTGAGATGCACCACAACTGTAAAGGTTACCACTCACTGAATATGCAGTTGGTGTGCGAACATGCTCAGAGCAGTCCAGGCAGCGGCACTATTGCATCCTCCATCATGTTGTGTGGCACTACCACTGTGCTAAATGGATAGATTTCAAACAGATCTAACAATGCAAAACTGGGCATCCATGAGGCACTTTGGACCATCAGCAGCAGCAGAATTGTACTCAACCACAATCTGTAACATCGTGGCCTGGCATATCCCCCACTCTACCATTACCAACAAGCCTGGAGACCAATGAAGCGTGCAGGAGGGCATGCCAGGAGCAGCACCAGGCATACCTCAAAATGATGTGTCAACCTGGCGAAGCTACAATAGAGGACAACTTGCATGCCAAACAGTGTAAGCAGCATGCAATAGACAGAGCTAAGCGATCCCATAACCAATGGATCAGATCGAAGCTCTGCAGTCCTGCCACATGGTGGTGGACAATTAAATAACTAGCAGGAGGAGGTGGCCCCACAAATATCTCCATCCACAATGATGGGGGAGACCAGCACATCAGTGCAAAAGATAAGGCTGAAGCATTTGCAACAATCTTCAGCCAGAAGTTCTGAGTGGATGACCCATCTCGGCCTCCTCCTGCAGTCCCCAGCAACACCGATGCCAGTCTTCAGCCAATTCGATTCACTCCACGTGATATGAAGAAACGACTGAAGGCACTGGAAACTGCAAAGGCTATGGGCCCTGACAACATTCCGACAATAGTACTGAAGACTTGTGCTCCAGATCTTTCCGCGTCCCTAGCCAAGCTGCTCCAGTACAGCTACAACACTGGCATCTACCCGGCAATGTGGAAAATTGCCCAGGTCTGTCCTGTACGTAAAAAGCACAACAAATCCAACCCGGCCAATTACCGCCTCATCAGTCTACTCTCGATCATCAGTAAAGTGATGGAAGGTGTCATTGACAGTGTTATCAAGCGGCACTTGCTTAGCAACAACCTGCTCAGTGACACTCAGTTTGGGTTCTGCCAGGGCCACTCAGCTCTTGTCTTCATTACAGTCTTGGTTCAAACATGGATAAAAAAGATGACCTCAAGAGATGAGGTGAGAGTGACTGCCCTTGACATCAAGGCAGCATTTGACTGAGTATGGCATCAAGGAGCCCTAGCAAAACTGAAGTCAATGGGAATCAGGGGGAAAACTCAATGCTGGTTGGAATTGTACCTAGTGCAAAGGAAGATGGTTGTGGTTGTTGGAGGCCAATCATCTCAGCTCCAGGTCACCACTGCAGGAATTCCTCAGGGTAGTGTTCTAGGCCCAACCATCTTCAGCTGTTTCATCAATGACTTTCCTTCAATCATAAGGTCAGAAGTGGGGATATTCACTGATGACTGCACAATGCTCAGCACTATTCGCGACTCCTCAGATGCTGAAGCAGTCTGTGTAGAAATGCAGCAAGACCTGGACAATATCCAGGCTTGGGCTGATAAGTGGCAAATAACATTCACGCCACACAAGTGCCAGGCAATGGCGATCTCCAACAAAAGAGAATCTAACCAACTCCCCTTGACATTCAATGGCACTACGATCACTGAATCCCCCACTATCAACATCCTGGGGGTTATCATTGACCAGAAACTGAACTGGAGTAGCCATATAAATACCGTGGCTACAAGAGCAGGTCAGAGGCTAGTAATCCTGTGGCACGTACCTCACCTCCTGACTCCCCAAAGCCTGTCCACCATCTACAAGACACAAGTCAGGAGTGTGATGGAATACTCTCCACTTGCCTGGATGGGTGCTGGATGGGTGCAGCTCCAACAACACTCAAGAAGCTCGACACCATTCAGGACAAAGCAGCCCACTTGATTGGCACCATGTCCACAAACATTCACTCCCTCCACCACCGACACACAATGGCAGCAGTTTGTACCATTTACAAGATGCCCTGCAGAAACACACCAAAACTACTCAGACAGCACCTTCCAAACCTGTGACCTCTACCAACTAGAAGGACAATGGCAGTAAATGCGTGGGAACACCACCACCTGCAAGTTCCCCTCCACATCCTCTATGTTTTGAAGTGGTGAGCTACATTTGCCATCCTTCATTACTCTGGCACAATTTTTTTTTCATAGAATTTTGGAAATTACAGTTACAATCATTGAAACTTCTTCCCTTTTCTCCTCTCAAATCTTTGGATATAAGCATTTAGGGTCCCTGTGTTATGTCTAATTTTAAGGACCCACTTTGGTAACATTTCTCTTTGAATAATGCTGTTAAACATTGATGGTTCTACAGTCCCAATATTCATCTCCTCTGTAAAAACTAAGGCAAATTACTTTTTTAAAATCTCTGTAATTCACTCACATTTGCCACAAACTTCCCTCCTTAAACTCTTAGCAGTCCTACCCAGATTATTCTGATCTATAAAAAACCTTTTACATCACGTTTCTTTTTTGTTAATTTTCACAGATCTTCCCTCTTCACCTTTCGAATTTCCCTTTTTGCATCTTTTCATTTGTAGCTATTCTATAAGTGCTAAACTCTTGTCGTGCAGGCCCCCACCTGCCAAGAATGAGGCATATCAATTTTGTCATATGAACATTGATTTGAAAACTTTTGCTGAAGTGAAGAAAGGACTTGTTTAAAAAAATCACCAGGCCCTTGGCTGGTATGGTATTTGCATATTAACAGACAATGCTCGTGGAGACAAAGGGGTTACTTCCCTTATCCAATTTAACCCACAATGGACTTTGAGCACCACACATTGAAGGTGAGGGAGCTAAAATTTCAGTATGACTGCTGGGATGGCCGAATCCACAAACAGACATGGTCAGACCAGCTGGTCATGTGACAACCTGCTTGACAACCTGTTTTTTCTGAACTGTACAAACAGTTTGAACTCAGGGACTGCAGAATGCTCCTGGATTGAAGAAGAACTCTCCTGTCTGTCTGCTCCCATCTCTTTCTTACAGAACTCCAAATCCACTGAAGACACATGAACCCCAAAAGAGAAAAGTCTCCTACAGCAAACAAGGTTTAAGAAGAATACTGGGCCCCACCGAAAATCAAGGACTGTACAGTCAGCTCGAAGAACCATAACAAAAACCCTCTTCAGATAGTGCCTCAAACTTTTCCACTTTATTTCTTCTGCTCTTTTCTGTCTCTATCTGCATGTATGTATCGCACATGGGTGCATCGTGTATCCATAGGCGTTAACCGAATTAGAGTTTAAGTTTAATAAATTTCAACCTTTCTTCTTTAAACCTAAGAAAACCTGTTTGTGCTGGTTTCTTTGTCTTATAATTGGAAAACAGTGAACAAGGATTCACCAAGGGGAGCTAAAAACACGGTGTGTTTAAAAATAAAACCCTGTTACGGTAAGTCCAGGTGAAGGCTGAGAGGGAACCCTAGACACCTTTCTCACCTGGTCGTAACACTCTCTTTTTAAATTTTGAATTCAATTGAATTACTTTATTAATCTAAGGAATTCTGAGCCTATGATATAGTTTTTTTCCCAATTGGAATATATTTGATTTGTAGCCCCATTCAAATATTTCCCACCATTGCTGATCTACAGTTCTCTTTGACAATTTTTCTTTCCATTTAATCTGGGCATGATCTCTTTTCATATCACTATAATTTGCTTTCCCAGTCCTTGCATTCAATTGCTTTTTTTCCCTCCTTTCCTAGTTATATACTAAACACATTTATATTATAATCACTGCTTCATAAATATTCCCCTACTTTTAGATTGTTCATTTGCTCCATTTCATTACCCCAAACCATATCAGTTGTAAACACATGGAGAGTCTTCTTTCTTATCACAAGGCTAATTCCTACTGTAGTCTATTTTTAGAATTTACAATCTGACAATTATAATTATTGTTAATAAATGCCTCTTTAGTTTGTTTACAAATTTCATCAAGTTCCATTGTTTGATGGTGTCTCATATACACACAGTAGTGTGACCGACTCCTCAGCTCAATCCAAAGGAATTTAGTTTGAACCACTCCTTTATTTAGATTCCTACAGTTTGGTTCTATGACACTGTCTGCAATTTAGTGATAGCCAATAGAAATTGCTGTCTAGCCACAAATGTAGCTATGCCACATGCATTGATTTTTGTGCAACTTTAGTGGAAGATGCCTTACATACATCCACATAACACAGCTTCACACGTGTGCATTTACTTTCCATAAAGTTACCACCATTCAGTAACCAAGGAATTGAAGCGCTCAATGATCAAAAAACACTTGCACACATGCACTTAATCTTACTTTTTATCAACAAACGCACTAAAAAGACTGAAGTACACATGTATAAACCGTGCAAATTTGAGCATTGAGATCACATTCTCAATGGCAGTCTCAATTACTTTTCTTTATTTTTCTGTTTGTTCTTGGGATGTGAGAGTCGCTGACATGGCTAGCATTTGTTGCCCATCCCTAATTGTCCTTGAGAAGATGGTGGTGAGCAGCCTTCTTGAATCACACACCCACAATGCTTTTTTCTGTAGTGGTTTGATGCAACTGAGTGGCTTGCTAGATCATTTCAGAGGGCAGTTAAGACTCTCCCACATTCCTGTGCATCTGAAGTCACGTGTAGGCCAGACCTGGTAAGGATGGCAGATTTCCACCTCTGAAGGACATTAATGAATCAGATGGATTTTTAACAATAATGTGGTAGTTTTGATGATCAGAATCTTTGAGACAAGCATTTTATTTCATATTTATTAATCAACTGAATTTAAATTTCTCCAGCTGCCATGGTGGAATTTGAACACATACCTCTGGAGCATTAGTCCAAGATTAACCTCTGGATTACTAGTTCAGTAACATTACTACTATGCCATCATCCCATCAGAAATACATTCAGTCACATTAGATTCCCAATTTGGCATATGTGACCATAGAAATATAGAAAATAGGAATAGGAGTAGGCCATTCAGCCCTTCAAGCCTGCTCCGCCATTCATTATGATCATGGCTGATCATCCAATTCAGTAAACTGTTCCTGCTTTTGCCCCATACCCTCTGATCCCTTTAGACCCAAGAGCTATATCAAACTCCTTCTTGAAAACATACAATGTTTTGGCCTCAACTGCTTTCTGTGGTAGCGAATTCCACAGGCTTACCACTCTCTGGCTGAAGAAATTTCTCCTCATCTCAGTCCTGAAAGGTTTACCCCGTATCCTTAGACTATGATCCCTGGTCCTGGACTCCCCCACTATCAGGAACCTCCTTCCTGCATCTATCCTGTCAAGTCCTGTTAGAATTTTATAGGTTTCTCTGAGATCCCCCCTCACTCTTCTGAACTCCAGCAAATATAATCCAAACTGACTCAATCTCTCCTCATGCGTCAGTCCCGCCATCCCAGGAATCAGTCTGGTAAACTTTTGCTGCACTCCCTCTATAGCAAGAACCTCAGATAAGGAGACCAAAACTGCACACGATATTCCAGGTGTGACCTCACCAAGGCCCTGTATAATTGCAGCAAGCCATCCCTGCACCTGTACTCGAATCCTCTCGCTATGAAGGCCAACATACCATTTGCCTTTTTTACCGCCTGTTGCGCTTGCATGCTTACCGTCAGTGACTGGTGTACGAGAACACCCAGGTCTCGCTGCATATTCCCCTCTCTCAGTTTATAGCCATTCAGATAATAATCTGCCTTCCTGTTTATGCTACCAAAGTGGATAACCTCACATTTATCCAAAAGATACTACATCTGCCATGTATTTGCCCACTCACTCAACTTGTTCATATCACCCTGAAGCCTCTCTGCATCCTCCTCACAACTCACCCTCCCACCCAGTTTTGTGTCATCTGCAAATTTGGAGATATTACATTTAGTTCCCTCATCTAAATCATTAATATATATTGTGAATAGCTGGGGTCCGAGCACCCATCCATGGCGGAACCCCACTAGTCACTGCCTGCCATTCGGAAAAAGACCCATTTATTCCTACTCTTTGTTTCCTGTCTGCCAACCAATTTTCTATCTATCGCAATACACTACCCCCAATCCCATGCGCTTTAATTTTACATGCTAATCTCTTATGTGGGACTTTGTCGAAAGCCTTCTGAAAGTCCAAATAAACCACATCCGCTGGCTCCCCCTCATCAACTCTACTAGTTACATCCCTGAGCAATTCTAGTAGATTTGTCAAGCATGATTTCCCTTTCATAAATCCATGCTGACTCTGCCCGATTCTACCACTGTTCTCCAAGTGCTCTGTTATAAAATCTTTGATAATAGACTCTAGAATTTTCCCCACTACCGACGTCAGGCTGACTGGTCTTTAATTCCCTGCTTTCTCTCTACCTCCCTTTTTAAATAGTGGGGTTACATTCGCTACCCTCCAATCTGTAGGAACTGTTCCAGACTCTATAGAATCTTGATAGATGATCACCAATGCATCCAGTATTTCTAGGGCCACTTCCTTAAGTACTCTGGGATGCATACCATCAGGCCCTGGGGATTTATCGGCCTTCAATCCCATCAATTTCCCCAACACCATTTCTCTACTAATACTGATCTCCTTCAGTTCCTCTCTCTCACTAAGACCAGAAGCTAATATATTGGACAACACTACACCGATTAATATAGCTCCTTCATTTTTCCATATTTCTGCTGCAAGTTTTATATCCAAGTCTACTTATTTACCAATATGACCTCCTTCGGTGCTGTAACCATTCTATAATTCTATATACATTTTAGTTTGGAATGTTATTTTTTTTGCTTACTGCATTCTGATTTTTCTTACTGTCTTTTCCCAGTTAACCTTTTTCAATCTTCCTATTTCCATAGTATTTATCCATCTAAAGCTTATTTTCCATTCTAAGCTGCCTCCTGCCATATCAGTATTTATTTAAAATGTTAAAGAAACTTTTCATAATTTGCTAACATCTTAATTCAAATCTTATTCTTTCAAATGTAAATTTATAAGAGTTTGGTACTAACTTGACCCAATGTCTTTCAAGACGTCGCCAGGAATGGAAAGTGGTTTGTGCAAGGAACAACAGTTATTTGGCTTGTGGGTGGACAGATCTTGCTCATCAGCTCCTGATAGAAGGGGATTAACTGCAATGTAAGAAAATAAAAAGCAACACAGGTCAAATTATTGTGGCTTAAGCTTGTTAGCCTTTTGCATCTTAGTCTGTTGTTATGATCCTGTGAGACTGGGCTGAAGGGAGATACAGTTGTCACTCCTTTTGCTCCTGAAGAAGGGCAGTGGTATGTTGAGTATATAAGAAAAAACCCAGTATAGGGGGCAGGGGGAATGGTGTGGGGGAGTAGTGGCACAGAGGGAGAAGTATATATGGAAAGAGAGAGACGGATGCAGATATAGAAATATGGGGGTTAATTTTAACTGCCTTTGCTGGGCGGGAACTGGATGTCAGCATTCTGAAATTCGTGAGGTTATACCAACTGTTCCATTTCTGCTCCTGATCCACCAACTGTTATTTTGATCGGGGTCTTTCTGAGGGCACCTGAAGCAGGCAGAAGCCTCTTTAATGTATTTAAAATCAAGATCCTAAAATAATAAAAATCCTAAATCCTGAAAATAAGATTTGGAAATTGTTATGATCCCTGTGGAGACCAATAAACCAAAAGAACCAAATTTACCAAACAACCTTGATAAGAAAAACTCACAGTAAACAAGGTATCACTTTTATAACTTTTGGTTGAATGATCAAACCAAATTCAACATAACTTAAACATGAATTACCAGTAGATCACGGTCAAGATATTACAAATTACATATTCACTATCAGATACAACAAAGGCGAATCTCATGCATTTACTAGGCAATCCATTCAGCAGCTATGGCACCAAATTACAGTCACACAGTTCTTCAAAACCCAGAAATTCCTCAGGTAGGTCTTTAGATTCTGTCTTCCAAATGCAGCCACAATTCTTGACTGACAGTGGTTTCACTTTAATCCTGAACTTCACAGGTACAGTCTTCACCAAAAGAAAAACAGCGTACTTCTCCAGAACCTTCTCAGTTCTCCTCACGACAGGCTTAATGGTATGGATTCCCAGTGTTACCTTTATCCGTGCCCTTCAGTGACAACCCTGTGCATTGTATGGCTGGGTCTGGTTAATCAATTCCTCTAAATAGCAGAAACCGCTGCGAGATTCCATTTTCGCTTTTTTCAACCTGCCCGGTAAAAAAAAAACCCTTCCTGCCATCTGAGCTTGGATGGCACTGTATTATGCTTAAATCTGGTTCCAACCAGTTTTAGTTACCTCAGCAACCTGAAGTTTTTGCTTTCAATTTTTGTTGGCACATTCTATTCCAAAAAAGGAAACAATCTTTGCAAACTAGGGTCAGTGCACCTGCCAGAGCATTTGATAAACCATCTGTTCAGACAACAGTTCGGACCCATTTCCCCATGGGTTCTACAGGCTGCAGATTCCATCACAAAATGCTTTTGAAGAGGAACTCACCTGCATGTACTTAGATCATTGGAATCTGTTTGCTATTCACCTAGCTGGATTTTTTGGAGAAACTTATGGTTCATAAATTACTGTATATCTGCTTTATTTTGCTTCGTAGCTTTCAAAAATCTCAGAAGGAGGACTACACAGTGTTCAGCATGGGTGTCATCCAAGCCACTCTACTTGGGTTGGAGGAAGAGAACAATAAGAATAGCAGCAGTAGATGAGGGAACCTCAGGGACTCTGAGGAGATTACAGTGGAGAACGGGATGCTTGCAGGTATGCCCAACCTACCCACAGGTTCTAGTGAACCACAGGCAGCTACTTCCAGTTTTCTGAGGGGCAGTGTATCATTAGGCTGCACTTCTTTCTCAAGAGAGGCTGTCACAGAACTTCATGGCCTTTTCCAACAAAATCTGCAATCTGCTCTCCCAGCTGGCTACATCTTGCCTGTGCCAGTGAAAGTAAGCACAGCACTCAATATTTACCACTGGCAAAGCATGGCCTCTCTGGTGCAGTAGGTCCGCTTGCAGGAGGCTGAACACAAGAACACAAGAAATAGGAGCAGGAGTAGACCATATAGCCCATCGAGTCTGTTTCGCCATTCAAAATGATTATAGCTTATCTTAGGATTCAACTCCACTTTCCCGCCTGTTCGCCATATCCCTAGATTGCCTGAGAGACCAAAAATCTGTCTATCCCAGCCTTAAATGTATTCAACGATGGATCATCCACGATCCGCTGGGGTAGACAATTCCAAAGATTCACTATCCTTTGAATGAAGCAATATCTCTTCATCTCAGTCCTGAATGTTCGGTGCCTTATCCTGAGACTGTGCCCCTGCGTTTTAGATTCCCTGATCAGTGGAAATAATCTCTCAGTGTCTACCTTATCCAGCCCCTTTAGAATTTTATATGTTTCAATGAGATCACCTGTCATTCTTCTAAACTCCAGAGAATATAGGCTCAATTTACTTAGCCTCTCATCATAGGACAATCCCCTCATCCCAGGGACCAATCTAGCGAACTTTCACTGTGCTGCCTCCAATGGAAGTATATCCTTTCTTAAATGTGTAGACCAAAACTGCACAAAGTACTCCAGATGTGGTGTCACCAAAACCCTGTATAATTGTAGCAATACTTCCTTCGTCCTGTACTCCAATCCCTTTGCAATAAAGGCCAATAATGCCATTTGCCTTCCTAATTGCTTTCTGTACCTGCATGTTAACTTTCTGCATTCCTTGTACAAGCACACCTAAGTCTCGACATTTACAAGTTTCACCTTTTAAAAAATATTCTGATTTTCTATTCTTAAAACCAAAGTGCATAAGTTCGCACTTCCTTACATTATACTCCAACTGCCATCTTGTTGCCCACTCACTTAACCTGCCTATATCTCTTTGCAGCCTCTCTGTGTCCTCTCCACAGCATACCTTTCCACCTACCTTTGTATCATCAGCAAACTTACTCTCTGTCTCTTAATCTAAGTCATTAGTATAGATTGTAAATAGCTGAGGCCCCAGCACTGATCCTTGCAGCACTCCACTATTTGCTATCTGCCAAATTGAAAATGTTTTTATGCCCACTCTCTGCTTCCTGTCTGTTAACCAATCAACTATCCATGCTAATATATTACTCCCAACTCCATGAGCCCTTATCTTGCATATTAACCTTAGTGTGGCACCTTATCGAATGCCTTTTGAAAATCCAGGTATACTACATCTACTGGTTCCCCTTTATCACCTCTACTAGTTACATCCTTAAAAAACTCAAATAAACTTGTCAAACAGGATTTCCTTTTAATAAAACCACGTCGACTTGTTCTAATCATATTGTGCTTTTATAAGTACATTGTTAAGACTTCCTTATTAGATTCCAGCATTTTCCCAATGATTGATGTTAGGCTAACTGGCCTGTAGTTCCCTGTTTTCTCTCTCCCTCCTTTCTTGAAAAGCAGTGCAACATTTGCCAACTTCCATTCTGATGGGACCGTTCCCGAATCTAAGGAATTTTGGAAAACTATAGCTAGCGCATCCACTATCTCTGCAGATATCTCTTTTAGAACCCTAGGGTGTAGGCCATGATGTCCTGGAGATTTGTCAGATTTTAGTTCCATAAGTTTCTCCAATACTTTTTCTCTGCTGATATGAATTTCCTTAATTTCCTCACTCTTCTTTTAGGTATCTGCAACAGCCTGCCTGTGCAGCCTCCTGAATCATTGTTCTTCAGATAGATCTAATGACTTTTGTCTTGTACACCCTGTGTGCTGCCATGAGCAACATCCCACCTCCCCCTCGCTCCCCCACCCCACCACCACCTGGTATCTTCTGAGAGGTATTGCTCCCATAGGCTGCTGAAACTGCTGTTGCTGCCCCTATTCTTCCAATATTCCTCCATGCAGAAAAATAGAATAGAGCCAATGATAGTGAGAGAAAGGTTTCCCAGGCTGAGAAGGCAGAAAACTGTTTGAAATAAGTGATCTGCAGGCTGAGAACTCTCCTGGCAAAACACAAAGTAAAAGTCCAACGATGCAATTAGCTGCTGTTCAGTTCTTCTCTCAGTTTTATTGGTGGATTTGACATTATGCAGGGTTCCTGTGACTTAGAGTAAATATTGTGTTGTGCCATTGATGACATCAGTGGGCTATGACACTCACATTTAAATTAGGTCCTCACCTGCTTGTGAAAATAATAGTGAGCATGAAAGTATCAGGAATGCTATGCAAATCATCCAACCTCCAATTTTACTACCCACTTATGCCGAGTAGGCTGGGTAAAAATGCAGACTAAAATGTGAAAGAATAATAAGAAGCAAAAGTTGAAGATAAATAGAGAAATGCACACCAAAAACAGAAATGTGAGAGGTGTGAAAGTGAAAAAAAAAGATAAATGTGAAAAACAAATAGAGTGACAATGAGAAAAATGCAGACAGAATTAGATAATAGAAAACAATGCCAGAAACAAATACAAGGAGAGAGAACTTTGTGATTTTTCTGTGAACAGTGTCACAAAATATCAACTGCCACCAATAATCTAATAAATCAATTCCAGTTTCTTACTTGTTGTGGAATGTTGACACCGAGGAATCATTGTCTGTGGCACTCGAACATCAAATCTCATCGGACATGTTTTTGCCTTTGTTGTGTGAGTACAGGTTGGATTAAGGAGTCTGTTACAAGCATCTGATGAGCAAACAGTCACAGAAGTTTATTTTCAAGGATTCCTGGAGCATATGGAAAGCAGAAAAACATACAAAATGGTGCATTTTGTCAATTTACATTTGTAAACAGAAATATTGACGGGGATCCCTGGTAGCTCACTGGAGAAGAGGGCTTGATGATCAGGTCACTGTGACACAGGTAGAGGCTCTCAGGTAAGTCCTGAAAGGAGATCAGGAAGGCTGAGTAGCGGTTGGAATCGGGTAAGGTGGAAGCCAGATTGGGAGTTTAGAGACTGGGAACAGAAAATGGACGTGAATCTGAATGACCATAAAATGAAATCTCAGCACTGACCTTTAATAAATAAATGGTCATGCAAACTTGATATGATGCTTCCGTCTTTAAAATACTGTACCTTTTTACTTACTGTGAAGGTTTATGTATATTTTTTACTTTATTTTTTCCCTTAGTTCCTTGGAACATTTAGCACCTGCATGCACAAAGTTTATTTTAGCAGTTTAACTATCTCCATAGCTACCTTGGTGGATTCTAATTTTCCACCAACATACGAGAACATTTGGAAAGCCAGAATAGAAATAAAGAAAAAAAATTCAAGTCTACATTGAAGGACAGACCGGGACCAATGCGAACAGTGAGTAACAGTAGTTCTATGTTTTCTGATCAACTGTATGATAGATTCACAAATAAACAGAAACGTAATTTACCTGGAATGGAATACTGACACTGAGAGACCACTGCCTGTTGTGTTGAATTGTCTGAATTTTTGAGGTAGCATGTGTCGGTCCCTGTTGCATGAGCTGTTGGACATGTAGGTTTATTGCTAATGTCTGACAAAATAAAAAAAAAAGATGCTTATCTGAGGAAGAGACTGTTTTTCTATATACCTGTTAGCTTGCAAAGATGAACAGTTCTTTTAAAAACCACATTTTCCCCAAATACTTTATGAAGAGAAATTCAACTTTGCACTAACCTTTCAGTATATCATATTGATAAGCACGAGTGATTCGCGTGTTGCCTCTGGTTACCCTCTTTTTTTTGTCAACTATTCAGACTTCAATCAGTTGTGCCCTTTGATTACTATCTCTTCTTCTGTATTAATAATTTATCTGTTTTATCCAAGCGTGACCATTATTCCCCCAGATCTTAGTGAATGCTTAGAAAGCAGGAAACTACAGGCCAGTTAGCTTAACATCTGCCATAGGGAAAATGTTTGAAGCTATTATTAAAGACGTTATAGCAGGGCACTAAGAAAAATTCAAGGCAGTCAGGCAGAGTCAACATGGTTTTGTGAAGAGAAATCATGTTTAACCAATTTTTTGGAGTTCTTTGAAGAAGTAACATGTGCTGCGGATAAAAGGGAACTGGTGGATGTACTGTAATTAGATTTCCAAAAGGCATTTGATAAGGTGCCACATCAAAGGTTATTGTGTAAAATAAAAGCTCATGGTGCAGCGGGTAACATATTGGATCCCATTAGTTGCACAAAGAGAGACGAGGTCCGACTGTAGCTTTAAGAAACTTTATTGCAGTACTTAATTGTTACATCTTCAGAAAACATAACAATGAACTGAACTAAAACTAAAAGCAACACACACACTGAACTAAACTGAACTGAACTGATTCTTCGCGCCAAATCAAGCCTTATTATAGTTATTCTTACAAATCAGTGACACCCCCTTTATGTTCCCAATTGGTTTACAAACTCTGCAGTTTCTTGGTGTTAGGGCCTGATTGGGGCATTGCCTTGTCATCCTCTCCTCAAGCAGTTTCTTATTCCCCTATCTCTTCAGACCGTTAGGCTGAGCCACCCTCGGACAAGGGGCGTGGGTTTGCCTGGTCAGTATGTTTCTCACACTAACTGTTCCTTAGGAATGTGTCATGTCTGGGTGATGAGATAAGAAGAGTGTTGTTGAAGCATAATGTCTCTTTCTGCTATTGCGCTGTACCAGCTGCAAGGCCAATGGTGAGATTCCTCTTAGTTTCTGCTTGCTAGTCTGTTTCTGCTGATAAGTTGCCTCTGCAGCCCTGAAGTTATGAAGTCATTTCTGATAAGCTGTCTCTGCAGCTCCGAAGCTAGCTTGTTAGCAATACATGATTGATTAATTCACTTTAAATGTCCCCAATAGTTCTGTACTCGAAAATTCTGTTCCCACACATGGATAGAAGATTGACTAGCTAACAGGAAACAGAGATTAGGCATAAATGGGTCATTTTCTGGTTGGCAAGTTGGATGAAGGGATCAAAGGTATGGTTGCTAAATTTGCCGATGACATAAAGATAGGTTGGAAAGCAAGTTGTGAAGAGGACATAAGGAAGCTACAGAGGGATAGAGATAGGTTAAGTGAGTGGGCAGAGATCTGGCAAATGGACTATAATGTGGAAAAATGTGAAATTGTCCATTTTGGCAGGAAGAATATAAAAGAAGCATATTATCTAAATGGTGAGAGAATGCAGAGCTCTGAGACAGAGGGATCTGAGTGTCCTTGTGCATGAATCGCAAACGGTTAGTATGCAGGTACAACAAGTAATTAGCAAAGCTAATAGAATGTTATCGTTTATTGCAAGGGGAATTGAATACAAAAATACAAAAGGGAGGTTACGCTTCAGTTATACAGGGCATTGCTGAGACCACATCTGGAGTACTGTGTACAGTACTGGTCTCCTTATTTAAGGAAGGATGTAAATGCATTGGAAGCAATTCAGAGAAGGATTACTGGACTAATACCTGGAATGGGGTGTTGTCTTGTGAGGAAAGGTTGGACAGGCTAGGCTTGTATGTGCTGGAGCTTAGAAGAGTAAGAGCTGACTAGATTGAACCATATAAGATCCTGAGGGGTCTTGACAGGGTGAACGTGGAAAGGATGTTTCCTCTTGTGAGAGAATCTAGATCTAGGGGTCACTGTTTAAAAATAAGGTGTTGCCCATTTAAGACAGAGATGAGAGAATTCTTTTCTCTCAGAGGATCGTGAGTCTTTGGAACTCTCTTCCTCAAAAGGTGGTGGAAGCAGAGTCTTTGAATATTTTTAAGGTAGAGGTAGATGGACTGATAAGCAAGGGGGTGAAAGGTTATCAGGGGTAGGTGGCAATATGGAGTTGAGGTTACAATCAGATCAGCCATAATCTTGTTGAATGGAGGAGCAGGCTCAAATGGCCAAGTGGCCTATTCCTGCTCCTAATTCATATGTTCATATGCTCTCAGGTGCTGCTTATATGCCTCTTTAGCACAGTGACCTTTTGTAATTCTTCCTTTAAATTTACCTCGATCACAAAAAGTTTGTGCTATTTCGGAGGCTTACGAAAATAAAGCCCTCCAATCAACATGGTATTTCTCTGATGCAATTATTCCAATTCTGATTTGAATAATTCTCAATATAGTCTATTCTCTACTACACTGGATATGTTGCTGGTGATCAAACTTTGGCAGCTGTCTGCCTCGAAGATTCTTGCTTCAGCCTTATCTTTTGCACTGATATGCTGGGCTCCCCCATCACGGAGGGGGATATTTGTGAAGCCAACACCTCCAGTTAGCTGTTTAATTGTCCGCCACCATTCATGACTGGATGAGGCAGGACTGCAGAGCTTAGATTTGATCCATTGGTTGTGGGATCGCTTAGCTCTGTCTATCGCGTGCGGCTTATGCTGTTTGGCACGCAAGTAGTCCTAGTTTGTAGCTTCACCCGATTGACACCAGGGCTGATCCCCCAGCTTGATGGGAATGGTAGAGTGGGGGATATGCCGGGCCATGAGGTTACAGATTGTGGTTGAATACAATTCAGCTGCTGATGGCACACAGCGCCTCATGGATGCCCAGTTTTACATTGCTAGATCTGTTTGAAATCTATCCTGTTTACCATGATGGCAGTGCCACACTTTTTAAATATGATTCTGTTCAACTTTATATGATTTTAAAATCCTGTTTACATGCATAGAACATTGTAAAAATTACTTTATTGCTGAAATGTTTTTAAATGGCTGCAGCCGTGTCTTCTGCTCCTGTCAGTTTGGACAGATTCCGTAGGTAGGCTTCTGTTCACTGCACCACGTGTTCTGTCCTTTATGCCATGTTAAAGTGCACTGCACAGCCACGCAGGGGTCCACATCTCCTGCCTTCCCAATGAAATTCTCAGCAGGAGCATCACATTAAATAAGTGGTCATTTTAGGTTGAGGTCACAGCCAGCACAGTTACTTCGCTGCGAACTGTAAAATTAGGACCAATATATTGACAAAAGCTGTATTTTGCAGATAGGTAGAGAATGCATTAAGTGTTAACACATATTGTTATTGGTGAAAATGTGAACAGTGAGTAGTAGTAATCTTATGCATTCTCATCAACATATGGTGTTTTCACAAATAAATTATGAAATACATTACCTTCTGTGGCATGTTGAGACTGAAAGATCATTGCCTGTTGTGTTGGGTTCTCTGATCTTTTCAGGCTGCATGTGTCTGTCCCTGATGTATAAGCTGGTGTTTTGTCTGTGGGTCCGTTACTAACATCTGCCAAAATAAAAACTGTTGGTGACGTTTATCTAAGAGAAGAGACTACTATCCTATATACCTGTTAGTTTCCCTTATCCTTTATTCAAAGCTACTCATCTTTGCACCAAAACTTCAGCAGATCATATGAAAAAGCATGTAAAATTCACATGTGCCTCTAATTTCTTTGCTGCCTCTGGTTTACCTTCTTTTTTGTTAAGATTCTGTCAGGTGCATCCTTTGTTCATTGACTTCAATATTTGATTACTAACTGTTTTGACGTGTCGATAAATTGATCTGTTTGATCTCTTTGCTTCTCTCAAGTGCTGTTTATAAGCCTCGTTCAGACAGATCTCTTTGTAATTCCTCAAAGAAACATGGGACATAGAAAATTTACGGCTCAGAAGGCTGCCATTTGGCCCAAAGTGTCAGTGCTGGCTGAAAAAGAGCTTTCCAGCCAAATCCCACTTTCCAGCTGTTGGTCTATCGGCGCGTAAGTTATGTTATGAAAGTACTTCCATTATTTGTTAAATTTTGAGGACTTGTGCTTTAAAACTGAAAAAAGAATTCCATAGATTTTTTGTTATTCGTTCGTAGGCTGTGGGCATCACTGCCTAGGCCAGCATTTATTGCCCATCCCTAATTCCCCTTGAGAAGGTGGTGAGTTGCGTTTTTGAACTGCAGCAGTCCATGTGGGGTAGGTACACCAACAGCACTGTTAGGAAGGGAGTTTCAGGATTTTGAACCAGCTACAGTGAAGGAACAGCGACATAGTTCCAAGTCAGGATGGTGTGTGGCTTGGAGTGGAACTTGCAGGTGATGGCATTCCCATGCATCTGCTACCCTTGACCTTCTAGGTGGTACAGGTTGTGGGCTTGGAAGGTGCTGTCGAAGGAGCTTTGGTGCATTGCTGCAGTGCATCTTGTAGATGGTACACACTGCTGCCACTGTGCATCGGTGGTGGAGGGAGTGAATGTTTGTGGATGGGGTGCCAATCAAGCGGGCTTCTTTGTACTGGATGCTGTTGAGTTCCTTGAGTGTTGTTGGAGCTGCACCCATCCAGGAAAGTGGAGAGTATTCCATCACACTCCTGACTTGTGCCTTGTAGATGGTGGACAGGCTTTGGGGAGTCAGGAGGTGAGTTACACAGGATTCCTAGCCTCTGCCCTGCTCTTTTAGCCACGGTATTTATATGGCTGCTCCAGTTCAGTTTCTGGTGGACTTTGCTGGACTTGGTGTTTATTTAAAAAAATAAGTCTTCATAAAGTCCTTTGGACTTGTTTACAAATAGCAAGTACTGGAAGTCACCCTTGTGGGAGATGTTTACAGAGAAGTGACAGGTCAAGATTTATAGGGGTCAGGAGGCTTGACTCGAGATTGTTTTTGGTTTCACTTTGGACAGTTAGTTGGATTGATCGACTGAAGGACAAAACCCCAGCTCAGCCTGTTCCATCTCTTTGAAAAGTCTGCCAGTTTTTCTATCTCTTTGAGAAGCTCTTAGAAGCGAGTTTAGAGAAATTGATGCTACCTTCATCCTGAAAGGCCTGCTTGAAACCCATGTAGCTGCATTTCTCCTGAGATGCTGGAAAAACCTGCCCGATAAATCCTCGATGCTGCTTGAACAAATTGCTCCAGAGAAAGATCCCAGTGACTGCTGCCTACTTGAATTTGGGACATTAAACCAAAAAAAAGACAACTGACATCTTTACATATCTTCCCTTTTTTCTTCAAGAATTAGCAAGTATTGGGCCAAAGTATTCTTTTTTGTCTTTTTTTTTGTAACAGAGCTCTAAAAAGTAAATCTCTATTTTTTCTGGTTAACAGTAGTGTGTGTGTTTGCATGTGTGAGGGGCAAACGTACAAGGGAACTGTCAGATTTTGTCTGTGTGTTAATGCTTTGCCTCGTTACTGGTTATGCCCTGTTTTATAATATACCGATAATTTTGTTGTTTATTAAAGAAACCTGGTTGGTGTATTTTATTCTGGGATAAGGAGTCTATGATTGACGGTATCGGTAACTGGATAAACATTTAAGTATCATATTGTGACCTGTGCAGGAGTGGAACTAGAAAAGACAGTGCACTCCTTCCACCTTGGTCGTACCAGTGACGACACTTCAAGTACATAACCAAGTATTTTTTAAATGCGATGAGTGTTTCTGTCTCCACCACTGCATGTAGAGAGTGCCACAGACACAAGGCAGCTCTGACTGCTCATCCACATTTAAAGGTTGATGACCCAGAGTTTGATGTGGCAATGATGGCAAAACTGTCAGTGTTTGTCATCATTTACACCAGTGAGAGTGCGCACAATAGTGGGGGAATCCCAAATCTGTGGTGGGCCGTTCCACACTGCTCCACAGGATGCGTTCTTTACTTCTGCGATGTTAATGTTAATGGAGAAAAATTGGTACTAGTGTGAATTTGGGCGAATTGTCCACTTATGATGAACGTTTCTTACTACAACATTTTAGTGATGATGTTTCCAGGTGGAAAGAGCCTCCTTTGTCAGTTTGTGAACATTTAATGAGGAAACTGGTATGAGATTTTTCAATTCTCCTACAATTTGTTGAACTTTTCAACATGATTCTGGATATTTATCTGACTTTTTAAATGATTAATTTTATGTGACTCTTTGCACATGATTCTGATATAATTTATTTGACTTGTTTAAATTTGCCATTTAACATGATTCTGCCCACATATATCTGACCTTTTTAGGAATTTGAATTAAAAAATTTATCACTTTTTAACACAATTCTGTTCACATTTATATGATTTTTAAAATTCTGTTACATGCATAGGACATTGTAAAAATGACTTTATTACTGACAGTTTTGAATTGGTTGCGGCCATGTCTTCTGCTCCAATCAATTTTGACAGATTCTGTACGTATGGCTTCTGTTCACTGCACCACGTGTTCTGTCCTTTATGCCACGTTAGAGCGCACTGCAAAGCTAGGCAGGGGTTCACACCTGCTGCCTTCCCAGTGAAATTCTCGGCAGGAGCATCACATTAAGTAAGCGGCCTCTTTAGGTTGAGGTCAACAGCCAGCACAGTTGCTTCGCTGCTGACCGCAAAATTAGGATCAATATATTGCCAAAAGCTGTATTTTGCAGATAAGTAGAGAATGCATTAAGTGTTAACACATATTGTTATTGGTGAAAATGTGAACTGGGAGTAGTAGTAATCTTATGCATTCTCGTCAACAGTATAATGTCTTGACAAATAAATTACTAAATGCATTACCTTCTGTGGCATGTTGAGACTGAGAAATCATTGCCTGTTGTGTTGGGTTCTCTGATGTTTTGAGGCTGCATGTGTCTGTCCCTGTTGCATAAGATGGTGTTTTGTCTGTTGGTCCGTTACTAATGTCTGGCAAAATAAAAACTGTTGGTGATGTTTATCTGAGCGAAGCGACTGCTATCCTATATACCTATTAGTTTCCCTTATCCTTTATTCAAAGCTAATCTTAGCACCAAAATTTCAGCAGATCATATAAAAAAGCATGTGAAATTCACATGTGCCTCTAATTTCTTTGTTGCCTCTGGTTTCCCTTCTTTTTTGTTAAGAATCTGTCAGGTGCATCCTTTATTCATTGACTTCAATATTTGATTACTAACTGTTTTGACGTGTCAATAAATTGATCTGTTTGACCATAATTTTCTCCACTCTTTGCTTCTCTCAAGTGCTGTTTATAAGCCTCGTTCAGACAGATCTCTTTGTAATTTCTCAAAGAAACATGGGACATAGAAAATTTACGGCTCAGAAGGCGGCCATTAGGCCCAAAGTGTCAGTGCTGGCTGAAAAAGAGCTTTCCAGCCAAATCCCACTTTCCAGCTGTTGGTCTATAGGTGCGTAAGTTATGTTATGAAAGTACTTCCATTATTTGTTAAATTTTGAGGACTTGTGTTTTAAAACTGAAAAAAGAATTCCATAGATTTTTTGTTATTTGTTTGTAGGCTGTGGGCATCACTGCCTAGGCCAGCATTTATTGCCCATCCCTAATTCCCCTTGAGAAGGTGGTGAGTTGCGTTTTTGAACTGCAGCAGTCCATGTGGGGTAGGTACACCAACAGCACTGTTAGGAAGGGAGTTTCAGGATTTTGAACCAGCTACAGTGAAGGAACAGCGACATAGTTCCAAGTCAGGATGGTGTGTGGCTTGGAGTGGAACTTGCAGGTGATGGCATTCCCATGCATCTGCTACCCTTGACCTTCTAGGTGGTACAGGTTGTGGGCTTGGAAGGTGCTGTCGAAGGAGCTTTGGTGCATTGCTGCAGTGCATCTTGTAGATGGTACACACTGCTGCCACTGTGCATCGGTGGTGGAGGGAGTGAATGTTTGTGGATGGGGTGCCAATCAAGCGGGCTTCTTTGTACTGGATGCTGTTGAGTTCCTTGAGTGTTGTTGGAGCTGCACCCATCCAGTGAGTATCTGGTAAGTTTTCTACTTCTAATTGTAATAAATTGTTTTTTAAGTTATGGTATGGCAGGTCAGCTCAGTCAAGTGGTATGTACAGCCTGTGGTATGTGGGAAGTCATGGATGCACCATGTGTCCTAGATGAACACATCTGCGGGATGCTTCACCAGCTGCAGAGGCTTGAGCTCCAGGGTTTGGAACTCGAGCAGTGGCTGGAGTCACTGTTGTGCATCCACGAGGCAGAGGACTATGTGGATAGCACATTTAGGGAGGTGGTCACACCACAGGTTAGGGGCATGCAGGCAGTGAGGGAATGGGTGACCGCCAGGCAGTCTAGGAGAACCAGGCAGGCAGTGCAGGAGTCCCCAGTCTATCTTGCTTGCTAATCGGTTTCCCATTTTGGATATTGGTGAGGGCACCCTCAGGGGAGGGTGCAGCCAGTGCAAAGTCCGTGATACCATTTGTGGCTCTGCTGCATAGGGTGGGAGGAAGAAGAGTGGAAAAGTAATATTGATAGGGGATTCGATAGTCAGGGAATCAGACAGGCGTTTCTGCTGCAGTAAACGTGACTTCAGGATGTTATGTTGCCTCCCTGGTGTCAGGGTCAAGGATGTCATGGAGCGGCTGCAGGACATCTTTCTGGGGGAGGGTGAACAGCCAGAGGTCATGGTCCACATTGGTACTAATGACATAGGTAGGAAGAGGGATGAGGTCCTGAAAACAGATTTTAGGGAGTTCGGAAGGAAGTTAAAAAGGAGGACCTCAAGAACAGTAATCTCAGGATTACTCCCAGTGCCACCTGCTAATGAGCATAAGACTAGGACGACTGATCAATTGAACATGTGGTTGGAGAATTGGTGTAGGAGGAAGGGCATCAGATTTCTGCGGCATTGGGACCAGTTCTGGGGCAGGTGGGACCTGCAGGTGGGACGAGCTACACCTTAATAGGACCGGAACTAATAACCTCATAGGGAGATCTGCTAGTGCTGTTGGGGAGGGCTTAAACTAGCTTGTCAGGGGGATGAGAGCCTGAGGGGTAGCTCAAATTGGAATGAAGTAAAGCTGGTAACAGGATATTGAAAAGTTGAAAGCGACATTAGAAGGCAGGTGAAACAAAGGCAAGCGTCAACTAGGTTTATAATGCAGAATAATGTCAAGAAGACAAGATTAAGGGCACTCTACCTGAATGCACGCATCATTCACAACAAGGTAGATGATTTAAAGGCACAAATAGAGGTAAATGGGTATGATCTAATTGCCATTATGGAAATGTGGCTACAGGGTGACCAAGACTGGGAACTGAATATTCAAGGATATTTGACATTTAGGAAGGACAGGAAAAAAGGAAAAGGAGGTGGTGTTGTGCTGATAATAAGGGATGGGATCAGTATATTCGTAAGGGAGGATCTCAGATCGGAAGAACTAAATGTGGAATCTGTTTGGGTGGAGATAAGAAACAGCAAGGGGCAGCAAAAATTGGTAGCAGTTGTTTACAGGCCACCAAACAGTAGTGGTAGTTGGGACATGGTATTAATCAGGAGACTGTGATATACTTGAACGTATTAGCATTGAAAGGGAGGAAATATTAGCAGTTTTAGTGGGCTTAAAAGTGGATCAAACCTCAGGCCCAGATGAGATGTATCCCAGGCTGTTATGTGAGGCAAGGGAGGAGATAGCAGGGGCTTTGACACAAATTTTCAAATCCTCTCTGGCCACAGGAGAGGTACCAGAGGACTGGAGGACAGCGAATGTGGTACCATTATTCAGGAAGGGTAGTAGGGATAAACCAGGTAATTACAGGCTGGTGAGTCTAACATCAGTGGTTGGGAAAATATTGGAAAAAATTCTGAGGGACAGGATTAATCTCCACTTGGAAAGACAGGAATTAATCAGGGATAGTCAGCATGGACAGCAAATTAGGATAAAATTCAAATATCAATATAGGGATAGTCAGCGTGGCTTTGTCAGGGGGAGATCATGTCTAACTAACTTGATTGAATTTTTCGAGGAGGTCACTAGATGTGTAGATGAGGGTAAAGCAGTAGATGTAGAATACATGGATTTCAGTAAGGCTTTTGGTAGGGTCCCGCATGGGACACTAGTTAAGAAGGTAAGGAGCCCATGGGATTCAGGGCAATTTGGCAAATTGGATCCAAAATTGGCTTATGGCAGGAGGCTGAGGGTAATGGTCGAGGGCTGTTTTTGCGATTGGAAGCCTGTGACCAGTGGTGTACCACAGGGATCGGTGCTGGGGACCCTTGCTGTTAGTAGTGTACATTAATGATTTTGTCGTGAATATAGGAGGTACGATCAGTAAGTTCGCAGATGACTCGAAAATTGGTGGTGTTGTAAATAGTGAGGAGGAAATCCTTAGATTACAGGGAGGTATAGATGGGCTGGTAAGATGGGCAGAGCAGTGGCAAATGGAATTTAATCCTGAAAAGTGTAAGGTGATGCATTTTGGGAGGACTAACAAGGCAAGGGAATATACAATGGATGGTAGGACCCTAGGAAGTACAGAAGGTCAGAAGGACCTTGGTTTTCTTGTCCATAGATCACTGAAGGCAGCAGCACAGGTAGATGAGGTGGTTAGGAAAGCATATGGAATACTTGCCTTTATTAGCCGAGGCATAGAATATAAGAGCGGGGAGGTTATGATGGAGCTGTATAAAACGTTAGTTAGGTCACAGCTGGAGTACTGTGTACAGTTCTGGTCACTACACTATAGGAAGGATGTGATTGCACTGGAGAGGGTGCAGAGGAGATTCACCAGGATGTTGCCTGGGCTGGAGCATTTCAGCTATAAAGAGAGACTGAAAAGGCTAGGGTTGCTTTCGTTGGAGCAGAGAAGGCTGAGGGGGGACATGATTGAGGTGTACAAGATTATGAGGGGCATTAGTTTAGTTTAGTTTAGAGATACAGCACTGAAACAGGCCCTTCGGCCCACCGAGTCTGTGCCGACCATCAACCACCCATTTATACTAATCCTACACTAATCCCATATTCCTACTACATCCCCAACTGTCCCTATATTTCTCTACCACCTACCTATACTAGGGGCAATTTATAATGGCCAATTTACCTACCAATCTGCAAGTCTTTTGACTGTGGGAGGAAACCGGAGCACCCGGAGAAAACCCACGCAGACACAGGGAGAACTTGCAAACTCCACACAGGCAGTACCCAGAATTGAACCTGGGTCACTGGAGCTGTGAGGCTGCGGTGCTAACCACTGCGCCGCCCATTGATAGGTTAGATAGGAAGAAACTTTTTCCCTTAGCAGAGGGGTCAAGAACCAGGGTGCATAGATTTAGGGTTAGGGGCAGGAGGTTTAGGGGGGATTTGAGGAAAATATTTTCACCCAGCGGGTGGCTGGAATCTGGAATGCACTGCCTGAACAGGTGGTGGAGGCAGGAACCCTCACAACATTTAAGAAGTATTTAGATGAGCACTTGAAACGCCATAGCATACAAGGCTACAGGCCAAGGGCAGGAATATGGGATTAGAATAGCTGGGTGCTGGATGGCCAGCACAGACATGACGGGCCGAAGGGCCTGTTTCTGTGCTGTATAACTCTATGACAGCAAAGGAAGACCAAGAAACTGATAAAGAAAGGGAGAATAGAATATGAATGTAAACTATCAAAAAACATAAAAACGGACTGTAAAAACTTCCATTGGTATATAAAATGAAAAGTTTGGCTAAGACAAATGTGGGTCCATTACAGGCAGAGTCAGGAGAGTTTATAACGGGGAATAGAGAAATGGCAGAGAAGCTAAATGATTACTTTGTGTCTGTCTTCATTGAGGAAGATACAAGAAATCTCCCAGAATTGGAGATCCAAGGGACATGGGTGAATGAGGAATTGAAGGAAATTAGTATTGGTAAGAAGGTTATATTGGAGAAATTAATGGGGCTGAAGGTTGATAAGTCCCCAGGACCTGATATTCTACATCCCAGAGTGTTTAAAGAGGTAGCTATGGAGATAGTGGATGCATTGGTAATCATCTTCCTAAATTCTATAGATTCTGGAATGGTTCCTGCAGATTGGTAGGTAGCAAATATCACCCCACTATTTAAGAAGGGAGGGAGTGAGAAAACAGAGAACTACAGACCTGTTAGCCTTACATCAGTAGTAGGGAAAATGTTAGAATCTATTCTAAAGGATGTGATAAATGGACACTTGGATAATAATGATCTGATTGGGCGTAGTCAACATGGAGTTATGAATGGGAAATCATGTTTGATGAACCTGTTGGAGTTTTTTGAGGATGTTACTAAGAGAATTGATAAGGGCAAGTTGGTGGATGTAGTATACTTAGATTTTCAGAAGGCTTTTGATAAAGTCCCCCACAGGAGGTTGGTTAGCAAAATTAAAGCACATGGGATAGGAGGTTATATACTGGCATGGATTAAGGATTGGTTAACAGGCAGAAAACAGAGAGTAGGAATGAACAGGCCATTCACGCGTTGGCAGGCTGTGACTAGTGGGGTAATGGATCAGTACTTGGGCCCCAGCTGTTCACAATATATATTAATGATTTGGATGTGGGGACCAAATGTAGTATTTCTAAGTTCGCGGATGACACAAAACTAGGTGGGAATGTGTGTTGTGAGGAAGATGCAAAGCGGCTTCAAGGGGATTTGGACAGACTTAGTGAGTGGGCAATAATGTGGCAGATGGAATATAATGTGGAAAAATGTAAGGTTATCCATTTTGGTAGGAGGAATAGATGTGCAGAGTATTTCTTAAATGGTCAGAGATTAGAAAATGTAGATGTACAAGGGGACCTGGGTGTCCTCGTCAATAAGTCACTGAAAGCTAACATGCAGGTGCAGCAAGAAATTAAGAAGGCTTATGGTACGTTAGCCTTTATTGCAAGAGGATTTGAGTACATGAGTAGTGAAGTCTTGCTTCAACTGTATAGAACCTTTGTTATACCGCACCTGGATTACTGTGTGCTGTTTTGGTCCCCTTACCTTAGGAAGGATATTATTGCCATAGAGGGAGTGTAACGAAGTTTCACCAGACTTGTTCCCAGGATGGTGGGACTATCCAATGAAGAGAGATTGGGGAAACTGGGCCTGTATTCTCTAGCGTTTCGAAGAATGAGAGGTGATCTCATTGAAACCAACAAAATTCTTAAAAAGGGATAGACAGGGTAAGATGTTTCCCCTGGTTGGGGAATCTAGAAACAGGGGACACAATTTCAAAATAAGGGGCAAGCCACTTAGGACCGAAATGAGGAGAAATTTCTTTACTCAAGAGGGTTGTGAATCTTTGGAATTCTCTACCCCAGTGGGCTGTGGAAGCTCAGTTATTGAGTATGTTTAAAGCAAAGATTGACAGATTACTAAATACCAGATAGATTTCTTAATACCAATGACATAAATGGATATGGGGATAGTGTGGGTAAAAAGCATCGAAGTCGATGATCAGCCATGATCGTATTGAATGGCGGAGCAGGCTCAATGGCTGAATGGCATACTCCTGCTCCTATGTACTTATGCGCTGTTTATAAGTCTCTTTTGGACAGATCACTTTGTAATTCCTCAAAGAAACATAGGACATAGAAAATGTACAGCTCAGAAGGAAGTCTTTTTGCCCAAAGTGTCTGGGTTGGCTGAAAAAGATAATTCCAATTTCCAGCTCCTGCGCTGTAGCCTTGTAGGTTACAACACTTCAAATGCATATCCAAGTATTTTTTAAATGCGATGAGTGTTTCTGTCTCCACCACTGCACGGACAAAGTGCCACAGACCCAAGGCAGCTCTAACTGCTCATCTGCATTTAAAAGTTGATGACCTAGAGTTTGCTGTGGTAATGATGGCACAACTGTCAGCTTTGCCATCATTACACCAGTGAGAGTGAGCACAATAGTGCGGGAATCCCAAAGCTGTGGTGGGCCGCTCCACGCTGCTCCACAGGGTGCGTTCTTTACCTCTGCGATGCTAACATTAATAGGGAAAAATTGGTACTTGGGTGAAGTTGGGCGAATTGTCCACTTATGATGAACTTTTCTCACTGCAACATTTTAGTGATGATGTTTCCAGGTGGAAAGAGTCTCCTCCGCCAATTCGTGAATATTTAATGAGGAAACTGGTATGAAATTTTTCAATTCTCCCACAATTTGTCGAACTTTTCAACATGATTCTGAATATCTATCTGACTTTTTAAATGATTAAATTTATATTATTCTTTTAACATGATTCTGATATAATTTATCTGACTTGCTTAAATTTGACTTTTAAATGATTCTGCCCACATATATCTGACCTTTTAGATTTTTATTCAAATTCCTATCACTTTTAAATATGATTCTGTTCACATTTATATGATTTTTAAAATCCTGTTTACATGCATAGGACATTGTAAAAATGATTTTATTACTGAAATTTTTTAAATGGTTGCAGCCATGTCTTCTGCTCCTGTCAGTTTGGACAGATTCTGTAGTTATGGCTTCTATTCAGTGCACCACGTGTTCTGTCCTTTATGCCATGTTAGAGTGCACTGCAAAGCTACGCAGGGGTCGACACTTCCTGCCTTCTCAGTGAAATTCTCAACAGGAGCATCACATTAAGTAAGTGGCCTCTTTAGGTTGAGGTCAACAGCCAGTGTTGCTTCGCTGCTGACCGCAAAGGTAGGACCAATATATTGACAAAAGCTGTATTTTGCAGATAAGTAGCGAATGCATTAATGTTAACACACATTGTTATTGGTGAAAATGTGAACGGTGAGTAGTGGTAATCTTATGCATTCTCATCAACAGTATGGTGTCTTCACAAATAAATTACTAAATGCATTACCTTCTGTGGCATGTTGAGACTGAAAGATCATTGCCTGTTGTGTTGGGTTCTCTGATCTTTTCAGGCTGCATGTGTCTGTCCCTGATATATAAGCTGGTATTTTGTCTGTTGGTCCATTACTAACATCTGCCAAAATAAAAACTGTTGGTGATGTTCATCTGAGAAGAGACTGCTATCCTATATACCTGTTAGTTTCCCTTATCCTTTATTCAAAGCTACTCATCTTTGTACCAAAACTTCAGAAGATTGTATGAAAAAGTACATGATTCATGGGTGTCTCTAATTTCTTTGTTCAGAATCAGAATTGTTACATCACAGAAGGAGGCCATTCGGCCCATCGTCTCTGCGGCAGCTCTCCGAAAGAGCAGTCTACCTAGTGCCACTCCCTGGCCTCTCCCCGTAGCCATGCATATTCTTCCTTTTCAAATGACAATCCAATTCCCTCTTGAATGCCTCAATTGAACCTGCCTCCACCACACTGTCAGGCAGTGCATTCCAGATCCTAAGCACTCGCTGCATGAAAAGGTTTTTCCTCATATCTCCATTGCTTCTTTTGCCAATTACCTTAAAACCATGCCCTCTTGTGTTCGATCCCTCCACCAATGGAACAGATTTTGAATATCCAGCCATTCTAGACTCCTCATGATTTTGAATACTTCTATCAAATCTCCGCTCAACCTTCTCTTCTCCAAAGAAAACAGTCCTAACTTCTCCAATCTATCCACATGACTGAAGTCCTCATTGCTGGAACCATTCTCATGAACCTATCCTCCACTCTCTCAGAGCCTTCACATCTTTCCTAAAGTTTGGTGCCCAGAACTGGACACAATACTTTGGTTGAGACCAAACTAGTGTTCTATACAAATTTAACATAACATCCTTGCTTTGTACTCCATGCCCCTATTAATGAAGCCTAGGATGCTGTATGCTCTATTAACTGCGCTCTCAACCTGTCCTGCCACCTTCAATGATTTATGCACATATACATCCAGATCCCTCTTCTCCTGCAGCCCCTTTAGATTGCACCCTTTATTTTCTTTTGTCTCTCTGTGAACTTCCTACCAAAATGAATCACACTTCTCTGCATTAAATTTCATCTCCACTTGTCTGCCCATTCCACCAACCTATGTCTATGTCTTTTTGAAGTTCTACACCATCCTCCTCACTGTTCACAATGTTTTTAAGTTTTGTATTATTAGCAAAGATATTAAAGTCTTTAATATACGCCTCTTCTTTGTTAAGATTCTGTCAGGTGCACCCTTTATTCATTTACTTCAATCTTTTATTACTAACTTTCATTTGTGTTGGTAAAGTGATCTGCTTTATCCAAATGTGACCATTATTTTTCATGTTCTTGACTTCTCTCTGGTTCTGTTTATAAATCTCTTTTGGACAGATCTCTTTGTAATTCCTCAAAGAAACTTGGGACATAGAAAATCTATGGCTCAGAAGGAGGCCATTTGGCCCAAAGTGTCTGGGTTGGCTGAAAAAGAGCTTTCCCGCCTAATCCAACTTTCCAGCTCCTGCTCTGTAGCCTTGTCGGTTATGACACTTCAAGTGCATATACAAGTATTTTTTAAATGCGATGAGGGTTTCTGCCTCTACCACTGCATGTATGAAGTGCCATAGACCCAAGGCAACTCTAACTGCTCATCCTCATTTAAAAGTTGATGACCCAAAGTTCGATGTGACAATGATGGCAAAACTGTCAGCATTTGTCATCATTACACCAGTGAGAGTGAGCACAATAGTGCGGGAATCCCAAAGATGTGGTGGGCTGTTCCACGCTGCTCCACAGGATGCGTTCTTTACCTCTGCGATGTTAACATTAATAGGGAAAAATTGGTACTTGTGTGAATTTGGAGAATTGTCCACTTATGATGAACTTTTCTCACTACAACATTTTAGTGATGATGTTTCCAGATGGAAAGAGCCTTCTCTGTGAATTCGTGAATATTTAATGAGGAAACTGGTATGAAATTTTTCAATTCTCCCACAGTTTGTCGAACTTTAAATGACTAAATTTATATTATTCTTTTAACATGATTCTGATATAATTTATCTGACTTGTTTAAATTTGACTTTTAAATGATTCTGCCCACATATATCTGACCTTTTATATCTTTTATTCAAATTCCTATCACTTTTAAATATGATTCTGTTCACATTTATATGATTTTTAAAATCCTGTTTACATACATATAACATTGTAAAAATTACTTTAGGACTGATGCAGGAGCATCACATTAAGTAAGTGGCCTCTTAAGGTTGAGGTCAACAGCCAGCACAGTTGCTTCGTTGCTGACCGCAAAGTTAGGACCAATATATTGCCAAAAGCTGTAATTTGCAGATAAGTAGAGAATGCATTAGTGTTAACACACATTGTTATTGTTGAAAATATGAACAGTGAGTAGTGGTAATCTTATGCTCTCTTGTCAACAGTATGGTGTCTTCACAAATAAATTACTAAATGCATTACCTTCTGTGGCATGTTGAGACTGAGAAATCATTGTCTGTTGTGTTGGGTTCTCTGATCTTTTCAGGCTGCATGTGTCTGTCCCTGATGTATAAGCTGGTGTTGTGTATGTTGGTCCATTACTAACATCTGCCAAAATAAAAACCATTGTTGATGTTTATCTGTGAGAAGAGACTGCTATCCTATATACCTGTTAGTTTCCCTCATCCTTTATTCAAAGCTACTTATCTTTGTACCAAAACTTCAGTAGTTTGCATGAAAAAGCACATGATTCATGGGTATCTCTAATTTCCTTGTTCAGAATCAGAATTGTTACATCACAGAAGGAGGCCATTCGGCCCATTGTCTCTGCGGCAGCTCTCCGAAAGAGCAGTCTACCTAGTGCCACTCCCTGGCCTCTCCCCGTAGCCATGCATATTCTTCCTTTTCAAATGACAATCCAATTCCCTCTTGAATGCCTCAATTGATTCTGCCTCCACCACACTGTCAGGCAGTGCATTCCAGATCCTAAGCACTCGCTGCATGAAAAGGTTTTTCCTCATGTCTCCATTGCTTCTTTTGCCAATTACCTTAAATCTGTGCCCTCTTGTGTTCGATCCCTCCACCAATGGAACAGATTTTCCCTATCAAGTCATTCTAGACTGCTCATGATTTTGAATACGTCTTTCAAATTTCCTCTCAACCTTCTCTTCTCCAAAGAAAACAGTCCTAACTTCTCCAATCTATCCACATGACTGAAGTTCCTCATTGTTGGAACCATTCTCTTGAACCTTTTCTCCTCTCTCTCCAATGCCTTCACATCTTTCCTAAAGTTTGGTGTCCAGAACTGGACACAATACTTTGGTTGAGACCAAACTAGTGTTCTACACAAATTTAACATAACATCCTTGCTTTGTACTCTATGCTCCTATTAATGAAGCCAAGGATGCTGTATTCTCTATTAACTGCGCTCTCAACCTGTCCTGCCACCTTCAATGATTTATGCACATACACACGCAAGTCCCTCTTCTCCTGCAGCCCCTTTAGATTGCACCCTTTATTTTATTTCTCTGCATTCATCCTACCAAAATGAATCACTTCAATTTCTCTGCATTAAATGTCATCTCCACTTGTCTGCCCATTCCACCAACCTATGTCTATGTCTTTTTGAAGTTCTACACCATCCTCCTCACTGTTCACAATGTTTTTAAGTTTTGTATTATTAGCAAAGATATTAAAGTCTTTAATATATGCCTCTTCTTTGTTAAGATTCTGTCAGGTGCACCCTTTATTCATTTACTTCAATCTTTTATTACTAACTTTCATTTGTGTTGGTAAAGTGATCTGCTTTATCCAAATGTGACCATTATTTTTCATGTTCTTGACTTCTCTCTGGTGCTGTATATAAATCTCTTTTGGACAGATCTCTTTGTAATTCCTCAAAGAAACATGGACATAGAAAATCTATGACTCAGAAGGAGGCCATTTGGCCCAAAGTGTCTGGGTTGGCTGAAAAAGAGCTTTCCCGCCTAATCCGACTTTCCAGCTCCTGCTCTGTAGCCTTGTCGGTTATGACACTTCAAGTGCATATACAAGTATTTTTTAAATGCGATGAGGGTTTCTGCCTCTACCACTGCATGTATGAAGTGCCATAGACTCAAGGCAACTCTAACTGCTCATCCGCATTTAAAAGTTGATGATCCAAAGTTCGATGTGACAATGATGGCAAAACTGTCAGCATTTGTCATCAAAAGACCAGTGAGAGTGAGCACAATAGTGCGGGAATCCCAAAGTTGTGGTGGGCTGTTCCACGCTGCTCCACAGGGTGCGTTCTTTACTTCGGCGACGTTAACATTAATAGAGAAAAATTAGTACTGGTGTGAATTTGGGTGAATTGCCCACTCACTACAACATTTTAAGGAAGATTTTTCCAGGTGGAAAGAGCCTCCTCTGTCTGTTTGTGAATATGTTTAAAATCCTGTTTACATAGAAATATAGAAAATAGGAGCAAGAGTAGGCCATTCGGCCCTTTGAGCCTGCACCGCCATTCAATACGATCATGGCTGATCATTCAAACTCAGTACCCTGTTCCCGCTTTCTCCCCGTATCCCTTGATCCCTTTAGCCCTAAGATCTATACCGAACTCTTTCTTAAATATATTTAATGATTTGGCCTCAACTGCTTTCTGAGGTAGAGAATTCCACAGGTTCACCACTCTCAGTCCGAAATGGCTTACCCCTTATCCTTAGATTGTGACCCCTTGTCCTGGACTCCCCTGCCATTGGGAACATCCTTCCTGCATCTAGTCTGTCCAGTCCTGTCAAAATTTTGTAGGTTTCTATGAGATCCCCTCTCATTCTTCTAAACTCCAGCGAATACAAGCCTAATTGACCCAATCTCTCTTCATACGTCAGACCTGCCATCCCAGGAATCAGTCTGGTGAATCTTTGCTGCACTCTCTCCATAGCAAGATCATCCTTCCTCAGATAAGGAGACCAAAACTGCACACAATACTCCAGATGTAGTTTCACCTCACCAAGGCCTTGTATAATTGCAGCAAGACATCCTTGCTCCTGTACTCGAATCCTCTCGCTATGAAGGCCAACATACAATTTGCCTTTTTAACTGCCTGCTGCACCTGCATGCTTACTTTCAGCGACTGGTGCACAAGGAGACCCAGGTCTCGCTGCACCTTCCCCTTTCCCAATCTATCACCGTTCAGATAATAATCTGCCTGTCTGTTTTTGGCACCAAAGTGGATAACCTCACATTTATCCACATTATACTGCATCTGCCATGTATTTGCTCACTCGCTCAACTTGTCCAAATCACACTGGAGCTTCTCTGCAACCTCCTCACAGCTCACACTCCCACCCAGCTTTGTGTCGTCTGCAAACTTGGATATATTACATTTAATTCCCTCATCTATATCATTAATATATATTGTGAATAGCTGGGGTCCTAGCACTGATCCCTGCAGTACCCCACTAGTCATTTCCTGCCACTCAGAAAAAAACCCGTTTATTCCTACTCTTTGTTTCCTTTCTGCCAACCAGTTCTCTATCCATGATAGTATTTTACCCCCAATCCCATGTGCTTTAATTTTGCATGCTAATCTCTTATGTGGGACCTTATCGAAAGCCTTCTGAAAGTCCAAATACACCATATCCACTGGTTCTCCCTTATCTATTCTACTAGTTGCATCCTCAAAAGATTCCAGTAGATTTGTCAAGCATAATTTCCCTTTCGTAAATCCATGGTGACTTTGTCCAATCCTGTCATTGTTTTCCAAGTGCTCTGCTATTACATCTTTTATAATGGACTCTAGCATTTTCCCCACTACTGATGTCAGGCTAACCAGTCTATAATTCCCTGTTTTCTCTCTACCTCCTTTTTTAAATAGTGGGGTTACATTAGCTACCCTCCAATCTGTTGGAACTGTTCCAATCTATATAATTTTGAAAAATGACCAGCAATACATCTACTATTTCAAGGGCCACTTCCTTAAGTACTTTGGGATGTAGATTATCAGGCCCTGGGGATTTATCAGCTTTCAATCCCAACAATTTCCCTAACACCATTTCCCTACTCATTGTGATTTCATACAGTTCCTCCTTCTCACTAGATCCTATGTTCTCCAACATTTCTGGGAGGTAATTTGTGTCCTCTTTTGGGAAGACAGAACCAAAGTATGTATTTAATTGGTCTGCCATTTCTTTGTTCCCCATTACAAATTCCCCCGTTTCTGACTGCAAGACATTTGTCTTCACTAATCTTTTTCTCTTCACATATCTAAAGAAGCTTTTACAGTCAGCTTTTATGTTCTCTGCAAGCTTACTCTCATACTCCATTTTCCCCTTCTGAATCAATCCCTTTGTCCTCCTTTGCTGAATTCTATTCATTAAGAACAATACCAATATCTTCCACACCTACGTATAGGTTACCTTTTTGTTCTTATATGGACTCTACTCTCTCCTTAGTTATCCTCTTACTCTTAATGTATTGACAAAACATCTTTGGGTTCACCTTGGTTTTGCTTGCCAATATTCTTTCATGCCCTCTCTTTGCTTTCCTAATTTCCTTTTTAACATCACCCCTCCACTTTCTATACTCCTCTCGGCTTTCTGTAGTATTGAGCTCTCGGTGTCGGACATAAGCTTTCCTTTTCTGCCTTATCTTACCCTGTAGGCTCTTTAACATCCATGGGACTCTAGATTTGGTCGCCTCACCCTTTTTCTTTGTGGGAACTTGTTAACCCTGGATCCTTAAATCTCTGCTTTGAATGCTTCCCACTGCTCTGACACTGATTTACCTTCAAGTAGCTGTTTCCAGTCCACTTTCGCTAAATCACTCCTCAGTTTGGTAAAATTGGCCTTGCCCCAGTTGAGAACTCTAACTCCTGTTCTAGCTCTGTCTTGCATATGACATTTTCAAAATGATTTTATTACTGAAGATTTTTAAAAACTTTTGTGTGCGTGTCCTCTGCTCCTGTCGGACTGTGGGCATGACTTCTATTCACTGCAGCACGTGCTCTGTCATTTATGCCACGTTAGTGTATGTTGCAGAACTACGCTGGGGCCCATGTCCCAGTGGAATCCTTGTGTTTCCCAGTGAAATTCTTGGCAGGAGGTTTGCATTAAGTATGTGGGCACTTTAGCTCGAGATTAGCAGTGAGAACCAACGTTTCGCTGCTGACCGCAAAATCCAGGCCATTATATCGCCAAATGTTATATTTTCCAGATAAGAAAAGAACAAATTAAGACTTAAACACATTGCCATTGGTGAAAATGTCAACAGCGAGTAGTGATAGTCTTATGCATTCTCAACACTATGGTAGATTCACAAATAAATTACTAAATACAGAGGTTGGGGTGACCTTGGTTCTGAACTGGAGATGACATAGGTTAAATAAATAGTTTCCCGCTCATCCTGTAGAGTAGATCGATACTGGCAGGGAGCTTCATGGAGACGAGGTGGAGTGTTGCGGCGAGGAGGATTGGAAAACAGCGTTGGTGCAACGACACAGCCTTGGTTGACCCCAGTTTGCACTCAGATTGGGTCAGTGGCAGATCCATTGGCAAGGATTACAGCTTGCATGTTGTCTTGCAGCAGGTGGAGGATGGTGATGAATTTCTCTGTGCAGCCACATTTAAAGAGGATATTCCATAATCCCACCCGGTTGATCGAGTTGAAGGTCTTTGTGAGGTAAAAGTAGACCATGTCTAAAGGTTGCTGCTGCTCCCTACATTTTCCTTGGATTTGGCTTGCTGAGAAGATCATGTCTACTGTACCTCTTGATGGATCGAATCCACATTGTGAATCTGGTAGGAGCTCTTCAGACACGGAGAGGAGGTGGTTGAGAAGGACTCTTGTGATGAGCTTCAATATCATGGCCTCTCTCAGGCCAACATCCCCAGTCTTGAGACACTGGTCATGGCTAGTCAGTTACGTTGGACGGGCCACATCATCCGTATGCCTGACATAAGACTCGCAAAACAAGCTTTCTACTCCGAACTCTGTGATGGCAAGAGGCTACCAGGAGAGCAGAGGAAATGCTGCAAGGATGTCCTTAAAGCCTCCCTGAAAAAATGTGACATTTACACTGATTCATGGGAATGTCTCGCCCAAGACTGCCCAAACTGGAGAAGAAGCATCGGTGAAGATGCCAGCTAGTTTGAACAACGTCGACATACCCAGGCAGTGACCAAGTGCAAACAGCGGAAGGAGCCTTCGGAAATTCGAGCATCCCATTCACTCACCTCACCAAACACCACCTGCCCCACCTGTGGCAGAGTGTGCAGATCCAGAATTGGACTATTCAGTCACCTAAGGAGCCACAACCCTGAAGTGGAAGAAAGTCATCCTCATTCCCGAGGGACTGCATAAGGAGAGAAGACTAAATACATTACCTTCTGTGGAACGTTGAGACTGTGAAGTCACTGTCTGTTGCGTTGGGTAGTCTGATCTTTTGAGGCTGCATGTGTCTGTCCCTGTCGTATGAGCTGGCATTGGGTATGTTGATCTGTTACTAACATCTGACAAAATAAAAAATGTAGTTAATAATGCTCATCTGAAAGAAGAGTCTGTTATCCTATATATGTGTCAGTTTGCAGAGATGGACAGTTGCTTTTAAAACCACATTTTACCCTTTTCCTTAATTCCTAACATAGGAATATGACAATACAAAAGCATAGAATGATTTTATCCTTTATTGGCCCCAGGGCTTTTTTTTGCTTTTTTTCTGCCTCTCCAAGTGAACTACAGGTGTGTCTGGTGGGCGTGAGGATGGGAAAAAGTGTCTAGTCATGGTGCTCCAGGTATCAGCTTCTTGGGGTAGGCTTGACCCAGCTAGTCTTTTCCTGTTCACCTTTTTCATGTGTTCGTATAACAACTCATAAAAGCCCTTGGAATCCCTTTCTACAAACATGAATTCACAGGAGGTTGAAGAAAGACGAAGCTTTGAAAGAATATCGGGAATGTAGGACCAATCTGAAACGAGGAATTAAGAGGGCGAAAAGGGGTCATGAAATATCTTTAGCAAACAGGGTTAAGGAAAATCCCAAAGCCTTTTATTCATATATAAGGAGCAAGAGGGTAACTAGAGAAAGGATTGGCCCACTCAAGGACAAAGGAGGAAAGTTATGTGTGGAGTCAGAGAAAATGGGTGAGATTTTAAACGGGTACTTTGCATCGGTATTCACCGAGGAGAGGGACATAACGGATGTTGAGGTTAGGGACAGATTTTTGATTACTCTAGGTCTAGTCGGCATAAGGAGGGAGGAAGTGTTGGGTATTCTAAAAGGCATTAAGGCGGACAAGTCCCCAGGTTCGGATGGGATCTATCCCAGGTTACTGAGGGAAGCGAGAGAGGAAATAGCTGGGGCCTGAACAGATATCTTTGCAACATCCTTAAACACGGGTGAGGTCCCGGAGGACTGGAGAATTGCTAATGTTGTCCCCTTGTTTAAAAGGGTAGCAGGGATAATCCAGGTAATTATAGACCGGTGAGCCTGATGTCAGTGGTAGGGAAGCTGCTGGAGAAGATACTGAGGGATAGGATCTATTCCCATTTGGAAGAAAATGGGCTTATCAGTGATAGGCAACATGGTTTTGTGCAGGGAAGGTCATGTCTTACCAACTTAATAGAATTCTTTGAGGAAGTGACAAAGTTGATTGATGAGGGAAGGGCTGTAGATGTCATATACATGGACTTCAGTAAGGTGTTTGATAAGGTTCCCCATGGTAGGCAATTGGAGAACGTGAAGTCGCATGGGGTCCAGGGTGTACTCGCTAGATGGATAAAGAACTAGCTGGGCAACAGGAGACAGAGAGTAGTAGTGGAAGGGAGTTTCTCAAAATGGAGACGTGTGACCAGTGGTGTTCCACAGGGATCCGTGCTGGGACCACTGTTGTTTGTGATATACATAAATGATTTGGAGGAAAGTATAGGTGGTCTGATTAGCAAGTTTGCAGACGACACTAAGATTGGTGGAGTAGCAGATAGTGAAGGGGACTGTCAGAGAATACAGCAGAATATAGATAGATTGGAGAGTTGGGCAGAGAAATGGCAGATGGAGTTCAATCAGGGCAAATGCGAGGTGATGCATTTTGGAAGATCCAATTCAAGAGTGAACTATACAGTAAATGGAAAAGTCCTGGGGAAAATTGATGTACAGAGAGATTTGGGTGTTCAGGTCCATTGTTCCCTGAAGGTGGCAACGCAGGTCAATAGAGTGGTCAAGAAGGCATACGGCATGCTTTCCTTCATCGGACGGGGTATTGAGTATAAGAGTTGGCAGGTCATGTTACAGTTGTATAAGACTTTGGTTCAGCCACATTTGGAATACTGCGTGCAGTTCTGGTCGCCACATTACCAAAAGGATGTAGATGCTTTGGAGAGGGTGCAGAGGAGGTTCACCAGGATGTTGCCTGGTATGGAGGGCGCTAGCTATGAAGAGAGGTTGAGTAGATTAGGATTTTTTCATTAGAAAGCCGGAGGTTGAGGGGGGACCTGATTGAGGTGTACAAAATCATGAGAGGTATAGACAGGGTGGATAGCAAGAAGCTTTTTCCCAGAGTGGGGGATTCATTTACTAGGGGTCATGAGTCCAAATTGAGAGGGGAAAAGTTTAGGGGGGATATGCGTGGAAAGTTCTTTACGCAGAGGGTGGTGGGTGCCTGGAACGCGTTGCCAGCAGAGGCGGTAGACGTGGGCACGATAGCGTCTTTTAAGATGTATCTAGACAGATACATGAATAGGCAGGAAGCAAAGAGATACAGACCCTTAGAAAATAGGCGACATGTTTAGATAGAGGATCTGGATTGGCGCAGGCTTGGAGGGCCGAAGGGCCTGTTCCTGTGCTGTAATTTTCTTTGTTCTTTGTTCTAGCTCAATCTGAAAGCTTGAGAGTCGGATGTACAGTACTTGAAAGAGCAGAGATGAAGAGCCAAAACTACGGACACATTATTCTCCCGTGCTTAGTGCCAAGCATATTCAAATAACCCAATATATTAATTTTTGTACTGTTATTTTTACATTAATGAAGTATTACTCACTCCTAAGGGCCAAAGCCCATAGGCAGGACACCACAAAAGTTGAAAGAAGAAGGAGTATTTGCTACAGTGGTTGGGAAGGGTTTAAACTAAAATGGCAGGGGGATGGGAACCTTTGCAAGGAGTCAGAGGAGGGGGAAATCAAAGACAAGAAACAAAAGACAGTAAGGGGAATAAGAAAACTGATAGGCAGAGTAATCAAGGGCCAGAATCAAACAGGGCCACAGTGAAAAATAGTGGGAAGGGGACAAGTAATGTTAAAAAGACAAGCCTTAAGGCTTTGTGCCTTAATGCACGGAGCATTTGCAATAAGGTGGATGAATTAATCTTGCAAATAGATGTAAAAGGGTATGATATCGTCGGGATTACTGAGACATGGCTGCAAGGTGACCAGGGATGGGAAATGAACATCAACGGATATTCAGTATTTAGGAAGAAGAGACAAAAAGCAAAAGGTGGTGGAGTTGCATTGCTGGTTAAAGAGGAAATTAACGCAATAGTGAGGAAAGATATTAGCTCTGACGATGTGAAATCTGTATGGGTAGAGCTGAGAAACACTAAGGGGCAAAAAACGTTAGTGGGGGTTGTATATAGACCCCAAAACTGTAGTGGTGATGTTGGGAATGGCATTAAACAGGAAATTAGACATGCATGTGATAAAGGAACATCTGTAATTATGGGTGAATTTAATCTTCATATAGATTGGGCAAATCAAATTAGTCACAATACCATAGAGGAGGAATTCTTGGAGTGTATACGGGATGGTTTTCTGGACCAATACGTTGAAGAATCAACTGGAGAACAGGCCATCCTAGTTTGGGTATTGTGTAATGAAAGAGGAATAATTGACAATCTGGTGGTGCGAGACCCCTTGGGGACCAGCGACCATAATATGATAGAATTCTTCATCAAGATGGAGAGTGACGTAGTTGATTCTGAGACAAGGGTCCTGAATCTTATTAAAGGAAACTACAAAGGTATGAGGCACGAGTTGGCCATGATGGATTGGGAAACATTACTTCAAGGGATGACGGTGGATAGGCAATGGCAAACATTTAAAGAGCGCATGGATGAACTGCAACAATTGTTTATTCATGTCTGGCGCTAAAGCAAAACGGGAAAGGTAGCCAAACCATGGCTTACAAGGGAAATTAGAAATAGCATTAGATCCAAGGAAGAGGCATATAAATTTGCCAGGAAAAACAACAGACCTGAGGATTGGGAGCAGTTTAGAATTCAGCAAAGGAGGACCAAGGGATTGATTAAGAAGGGGAAAATAGTGTACGAGAGCAAGCTTGCGGAGAACATAACAACTGATTGTAAAAGTTTCTATAGGTATGTGAAGAGAAAAAGATTGGTGAAGACAAATGTAGGTCCCTTACAGTTTGAAACAGGGGAATTTATTATGGGGAATAAAGAAATGGCTGACCAACTAAATGCATGCTTTGGTTCTGTCTTCACAAAGGAGGACACAAATATCATACCAGAAATGTTGGGGAACACAGAGAGAGAGGAACTGAAGGAAATCAGTATTGGTAGAGAAATGGTGTTGGGGAAATTGATGGGATTGAAGGCTGATAAATCCCCAGGGCCTGATGGTATGCATACCAGAGTACTTAAGGAAGTGGCCCTAGAAATACTGGATGCATTGGTGGTCATTTTCCAAGATTCTATAGAGTCTGGAACAGTTCCTACAGATTGGAGAGTAGCTAATGTAACCCACTATTTAAAAAGGGAGGTAGAGAGAAAGCAGGAAATTACAGACCAGTCAGCCTGATGTCGGTAATGGGGAAAATTCTAGAGTCCATTATCAAAGATTTTATAGCAAAGCACTTAGAGAACAGTGGTAGAATCAGGCAGAGTCAGCATGGATTTACGAAAGGGAAATCATGCTTGACAAATCTACTAGAATTCTTCGAGGATGTAACTAGTGGAGTTGATGAGGGGGAGCCAGTGGATGTGGTTTATTTGGACTTTCAGAGGCTTTTGACAAAGTCCCACATAAGAGATTAGCATGTAAAATTAAAGCGCATGGGATTGGGGGTAGTGTATTGTGATGGAAGGCACAATTCAACATGGTGGCTGCTCATCAGAGCCCTTTCCTATCCTGAGTGGCGTGAAACAGGGCTGTGTTCTCGCACCCACACTTTGTGGGATTTTCTTCTCCCTGCTGCTTTCACATGCGTTCAAGTCCTCTGAAGAAGGAATTTTCCTCCGCACAAGATCAGGGGGCAGGTTGTTCAACCTTGCCCGTCTAAGAGCGAAGTCCAAAGTACGGAAAGTCCTCATCAGGGAACTCCTTTTTGCTGACGATGCTGCTTTAACATCTCACACTGAAGAGTGCATGCAGAGACTCATCGACAGGTTTGCGGTTGCCTGCAATGAATTTGGCCTAACCATCAGCCTCAAGAAAACGAACATCATGGGGCAGGACGTTAGAAATGCTCCATCCATCAATATTGGCGACCACGCTCTGGAAGTGGTTCAAGAGTTCACCTACCTCGGCTCAACTATCACCAGTAACCTGTCTCTCGATACAGAAGTCAACAAGCGCATGGGAAAGGCTTCCACTGCTATGTCCAGACTGGCCAAGAGAGTGTGGGAAAATGGCGCACTGACACGGAACACAAAAGTCCGAGTGTATCAGGCCTGTGTCCTCAGTACCTTGCTCTATGGCAGTGAGGCCTGGACAATGTATGTCAGCCAAGAGCGATGTCTCAGTTCATTCCATCTTCGCTGCTTCTGGAGAATACTTGGCATCAGGTGGCAGGACCGTATCTCCAACACAGAAGTCCTCGAGGCGGCCAACATCCCCAGCTTATACACACTACTGAGTCAGCGGCGCTTGAGATGGCTTGGCCATGTGAGCCGCGTGGAAGATGGCAAGATCTCCAAAGACACATTGTACAGCGAGCTCGCCACTGGTATCAGACCCACCGGCCGTCCATGTCTCCGCTTTAAAGACGTCTGCAAACGCGACATGAAATCCTGTGACATTGATCACAAGTCGTGGGAGTCAGTTGCCAGCATTCGTCAGAGCTGGCGGGCAGCCATAAAGACGGGGCTAAAATGTGGCGAGTCGAAGAGACTTAGTAGTTGGCAGGAAAAAAGACAGAGGCGCAAGGGGAGAGCCAACTGTGCAACAGCCCCGACAAACAAATTTCTCTGCAGCACCTGTGGAAGAGCCTGTCACTCTAGAATTGGCCTTTATAGCCACTCCAGGCGCTGCTTCACAAACCACTGACCACCTCCAGGCGCGTATCCATTGTCTCTCGAGATAAGGAGGCCAAAGAAGAAGAAGAAGATTGTGATGGATAGAAAATTGGTTGGCAGACAGGAAACAAAGAGTAGGGACAAATGGGTCTTTTTCAGAATGGCAGGCAGTGACTAGTGGGGTACTGCAGGGATCGGTGCTCGGACCCCAGCTGTTCACAATATACAATAATGTTTTAGAGGAGGGAACTAAATGTATTATCTCCAAATTTGCAGATGACACAAAACTGGGTGGGAGAGTGAGTTGTGAGGAGGATGCAAAGAGGCTTCAGGGTGATTTGAACAAGTTGAGTGAGTGGGCTAATGCATGGCATTAAATGTGAGATTATCCACTTTGGTAGCAAAAACAGGAAGGCAGATTATTATCTGAACGGCTATAAACCGAGAGAGGGGAATATGCAGCGAGACCTGGGTGTTCTTGTACACCAGTCACTGAAGGTAAGCATGCAGGTGCAATAGGCGGTAAAAATGGCAAATGGTATGTTGGCCTTCATCGCGAGAGGATTCCAGTACTGGAGCAGGGACGACTTGCTGCAATTATACAGGGCCTTGTTGAGGCCACACCTGGAATTTTTGGTCTCCTTATCTGAGGAAGGTTGTTCTTGCTTTTGAGGGACTGCAGCGAAGGTTTACCAGACTGATTCCTGGGAGGTTGGGACTGACGTATGAGGAGAGATTGAGTCGGTTTGGATTATATTCATTGGAGTTCAGAAGAGTGTGGGGGCATCTCATAGAAACCTATAAAATTCTAACAGGACCTGACAGGGTAGATGCAGGAAGGATGTTCCCGATGGTGGGGGAGTCCAAAACCAGGGGTCATAGTCTAAGGATACGGGGTAAACGTTTCAGGACAGAGATGAGGAGAAATTTCTTCACCCAGAGAGTGTGAGCCTGTGGAATTTGCTACCACAGAAAGCAGTTGAGACCAAAACTTTGTATGTTTTCAAAAAAGAGTTAGATATAGTTCTTGGGTCTAAAGGGATCAAAGGGTATGGGGCAAAAGCGGGAACAGGCTACTGAGTTGGATGATCAGCCATGATCATAATGAATGGTGGAGCAGGCTCGTAGGGCCGAATGGCCTCCTCCTGCTCCTATTTTCTATGTTTCTCTGTTAAAACAGACTTCAGAGGTAGCCAATCAAACCCATGAAAGAATATTAAACTGCTGTTAAGGTATTTCAAAAATTAAATGAGCTGCATAATTTATTATTTTTCTCTTGGTTCTCTGAAAGACCCTTTAAAATAAGAGGACAGTAAATTTCAACTTGCATTCTTTTATATTACAAAATATTACAAATGGCAAATTCTTGGATTCCTACATTATGGGTACCCAAAGATTTAAATCCGCTATTTGTTTTTACAGAGTGAAAAGAAGACATCAGAGACAGGAGAACTTGGGCACTGCAGTAATGTAACTCTGAGGTTGGGACAGCGAGCCAGTGTAAAAATTCTGCTGCAACAATCAGTACAGTTGAGATATGCATGCAGTGACCCTATCATGAACTCTATGCCAATGAAATAGCAGTTTCTTTAGGTGTCACAGCAGTTTCACCTCAACCTCATGAAAGATTTTTAGCATTTCTCAGATTCTACATACTTCAAAGTACCTTTTGAAATAAAGCTGCTCAATCGTAATTTTACATGAGAATTACAGGGTTTTATGATTCCTCATGAGATAACCTCAAAGTAGATCTGATCCCTTGGTTATTGTGAAGTCTTATACCACTTACCTGTATTAGGGGCAGCTGAACCATTAAATCCCTCTGGCACCTTCATCCTTTGACTCATTGGAAATGACTTTGGTAAATAATCCATCTCATGACCCTAGAAAAATAAATTTTTGTAACCTAAGACTTTTACTTGGAACGTAGGAGCAGGAGTAGGCCTTTCAGCCCATCGAGCCTGCTCTGCCATTCAATACGATCATGGCTGATCATCCACCTCAATGCCCTTTTCCCACACTAACCCCATATCGCTTTATGTCATTGGTATTTTGAAATCTGTCTGGTATTTATATTTAGAAATCTGTCAATCTCTGCTTTAAACATACTCAATGACTAAGCTTCCACAGCCCTCTGGGGTATAGAATTCCAAAGATTCATAACCCTCTGTGTAAAGAAATTTCTCCTCATCTCTGTCATAAGTGGCTTCCCCCTTATTTTGAAATTGTATCCCCTGGTTCTACACTCCCCAACCAGGTGAAACATCTTACCTGCATCTACCTTTTTAAGAATTTTGTAGGTTTCAATGAGATCACCTCTCATTCTTCGAAACGCTAGAGAATACAGGCCCAGTTTCCCCAATCTCTCTTCATAGGCCAGTCCCACCATCCTGGGAACAGGTCTGATGAACCTTAGTTGCACTCCCTCAATGCAATAATATCCTTCCTAAGGTAAGGGGACCAAAACTGCACACACTACTCCAGGTGCGGTCTAACCAAGGTTCTATACAATTGAAGCAAGATTTCACTACTCCTGTACTCAAATCTTCTTGTGATCGTGGCTAAAATACCATTAGCCTTCCTAATTGCTTGCTGCGCCTGCATGTTAGCTTTCAGTGACTTATTGACGAGAACACCCAGGTCCCCTCGTACATCTACACTTTCTAATCTCTTACCATTTAAGAAATACTCTGCACATCTGTTCCTCCTACCAAAGTGGATAACCTCACATTTTTCCACCTTATATTCCATCTGCCATGTTCTTGCCCATTCACTTAACCTGTCCAAATCCCCTTGAAGCCACTTTGCATCTTCCTCACAACACACATTCCCACCTAATTTTGTGTCATCTGCGAACTTGGAAATATTACATTTGGTTCCCACATCCAAACCATTGATATATATTGTGAACAGCTGGGGCCAAGTACTGATCATTGCGGTACTGCACTGGTCACAGCCAGTTACATAGCCCACCTTCATTGAAATATATTTGTAATGCATGGTAAATTAAGAAATGTACTTTCTATTTGAAGTACTCCACCATTCTATACTATAGGAAAATAATGGCTTAGAAATTCGGATGCACGTCTTTTTTGGGTGCATATGGGACACAGAGTACAATTATTGTACTTGAATGGTGACGTCAGAGGCAGGCAATTTTCGGCCTTGGGACTTGTTTCCATCAACTTAGTGATGTGCAAAGAGTCAATGAGGATTAGACCACTGTAACACTAGGAAACTGAGGACTGGATCGGAGGCCAGGATCGTAAAAATCAAAAGCCGGGCCGAGGCAGAAGTGGATAGAAAGACTGGAGGCCAGGATTCCGGGGCTATGGTGGGGGTTGAGGGGGGGGGGGGGGGGGTGGAGGGGGGGTGGGAATGGTTGATGGTGAGGTGAGATAGGAAAGAGTAAATCAGGGGTCAGTTTGGGGGGGAGGGAAGAGATCATAGGTCTGATCAGGAGAAGGAAGAGATCTGAGGTTGGGTCGGCGGGAGAGGGGAAGTTGGAGATCGGGTGGAGAGAGAAGGGCAGAGAGCTGTGAGGCTGAGTCATGGTGGGGGATGGAGGTAGCGGGGTGGGGGTTGGGGAAGAGATCGGAGACAAGGTCATGGGTGGAAGGGGAAGCATTGGAAGTCAGGTTCTGGGGGAAAAGACAGATCGGAGGCCGGGTCCTGGGGCATAGCGAGAATATGGTGTGGGTTGGTGACTCCCTTGTTTAAATGTGGTGTTAGGAGGAACACTTCTGCTCTTCCCAGCTACACAATCATGTAGGTATTTTTCAAAAACTTATTTTGTTTGTGGCAACCTACAGGCTGTCCCAAAGTCTGATTTTATTTAGTGCAATCTATCTAGTAGTGGGGGTCTCAAGCGTATGCAAAGCGCCTAACATCTGTTTCAGGCATGGACATTGCACAATGATTTTTTTTGTCCTTTCCCAATACGGTGGACAGCACATTTGTGTCTGAAAATGTCAGGTACAAACTTGCCGTGCTGGGGGCTTAGAAGCCTGTTGGCACAGTGCAGCCAAATTTTGAGGCCAATATATGTATGCAGTAGATTTTTTTTTGAATTACTAGTATTGAAGTCCATATGTTGAATCTCTCTCCCTGTTCTCTACTCTGATTAATTTTTGACAAACAATGTATCCTTGCGTCCTGCAGCAACAACAGGCGAGCCAATCTGGAGCCACTAGATCTTGGGAAATCATGTTCCTGGGTTGGGAATACATTTTCCTAATGTCCAGAAACTCCAGACCAGCTTTTAGGCTGGTGTAAAGGCAAAGTTTTCAATGGTTACTTGGGGCTGCTCCAAAAAACAGGGGAACGCTCCTCAACGTAACCAAATGACATAGTAGAGATGAAGATTCAACTTAATAGTCTCCATTGAGATAATGTTTTGAAATGAAAATGTTAAATACATTTCTCCTGAGTATATTAAATTGCTGTACAAAATGGGGGAATACTTTGAATTGAAATGTTTGTCACTTGTGTAGTGAAATCAGTTGCCCACAAGAGTTTAAAAATTAAGTTAAAGAAGGAACTTGCATTGATATGGCGCCTTTCACATCCTCAGGAAATTCCAAAATACTACACAACCAGTGAAGTACTTTTGAAGTGTAGTCATTGTTGTAAGGAGTAGGTACAAGGAGTAGGTAAGGAGTAGCCATTGTTGTTGGGAGTAGGTACAAATTTGCCTCGCACACCCAGGGTATTCCACTTGAGTCCCCTCTCAGACTTGGCACCTGCATGAACACAGCAACGGTGGATGGGAGGCCCAGGGCTAAGAGATAGAGAGACAGCGAGAGACTACACATCTCCTGGGAGGTGGTCACCGAGCTGTGTGCCATGATGGTGGATGATCTGAGCCCTATGGGGAGGGCGGGCACCCACACCTGTCATGTTGAAGGTCATTGTGACGCTGAATTTTTCAGGATCATTCCAGAAAGCTTCTGGGGATATCTGTGGGATTTCACAGTCTGCTGCTCATTGATGCGTCAAGGTGGTCACCAATTCTATGTTCAAAAGGATCAGCCAATGCATGCAGTTTTTCGCCGATCTGGACTGTCAGGCTGAGGGGACAGTACAATTTGGGGCCCATCGCTGGATTCCCCCAGGTGCAGGGTGTCATCGACTGCACGCATGTGGTCATCAAGCCTCCCACAGACAAGACATTGGCCTTCATCAACAGGAGGGGCTTCCAATCGCTCAACAGACAACTGGTCTACGACCACTACAAGCAGATCCTTCGAGTCTGTGCAAGATCCCTGGGAAGCTGTCACGACATCTACATACTAAGGCAATATCAAGCGACTGACCTTTTCAGGCCCCCTGCATGCCTTCAAGGATGGATGCTGGGTGACAAGGGATACCCACTGAAGAAATGGCTACCGACGGTTGTGAGGACCCAAGCACAGATGTAGAGGAGAGATACAATAGCTGCCACAGGACAACTCAAGCGACCATCGAAAAGGCCATAGGCCTGCTGAAGTTCTCATGAGCCTTACTTACACACCCAGTCAATCCAATAGATCTTCCACCTTCTGCAGACCTGTTGTCAATTCCTTGATTACCCTTACCATTCCCCTGGAGCTGTCATCACATGAGGCTAATGCATGGGAAATGTATTGACCTTACCTAGTGTGCTCTTTCCCATCACACACTTTGCAGGAGCCAGAAAACTGTTAATGGCCCAGTAATGTTTAATAAAGTAAAGGATCCTTTCAGTGGTGTACAATTTCACAATTCGCTTAAAACAAATGCACACCTAGGTGACATCTAACATCAAAATGTTGTCCTAAGCCCAACCATCATCAGCTGATTCATCAATGACCTTTCTTCAATCATAAGGTCAGAAGTGGGGATGTTCGCTGATGATTGCACAATGTTCAGCACCATTTGTGACTCCTCAGATACTGAAGCGGTCTGTGTAGAAATGCAGCAAGACCTGGACATTATCCAGGCTTGGGCTGATAAGTGGCAAGTAACATTCGCGCTACACAAGTGCCAGGCAATGACGATCTCCAACAAGAGAAAATCTAACCATCTCCCTTGATATTCAATGGCATTACCATTGCTGAATCCCCCACTATCAACATCCTAGGGGCTAGCATTGACTAGAAACTGAACTGGAGTAGCCATATAAATACCGTGGCTACAAGAGCAGGTCAGAGGCTAGGAATCCTGAGGCGAGTAACTCACCTCCTGACTTCCCAAAGCCTGTCCACCATCTACAAGGCACAAGTCAGGAGTGTGATGGAATACTCTCCACTTGCCTGGATGGGTGCAGCTCCAACAGCACTCAAGAAGCTCGACACCATCCAGGACAAAGCAGCCCGCTTGATTGGCATCCCATCTACAAACATTCACTCCCTCCACCACCGACGCACAGTGGCAGCAGTGTGTACCATCTACTAGATGCACTGCAGCAATGCACCAAGGCTCCTTAGACAGCACCTTCTAAACCCGCGACCTCTACCAACTAGAACGACAAGGGCAGCAAATGCATGGGAACACCACCACCTGCAATTTCCCCTTCAAATCACACACCATCCTGACTTGGAACTATATCGCCGTTCCTTCACTGTCGCTGGGTCAAAATCCTGGAACTTCCTTCCTAACAGCACTGTGGGTATATCTACCCCAAATGGACTGCAGCGGTTCAAGTAGGCAGCTCACCACCACCTTCTCAAGGGCAATTAGGGATGGGGAATAAATGCTGGCCTAGCCAGCGACGCCCACATCCCTGAATGAATAAAAAAAAGAATCTAACCCAGTGAAACCCAAGTGCAGCTCGGTGGACATTTGCACATGCTTGAGTGTGCTCCTACTGAGCTATTAGCTGATGTGGAGGCAGGCTGCTGACCTTTCTGCTCCATGGCTTTCAAAGACCATGACAGTGGTCCTCTAGTTGATTGAGGCCTGGAGGTCTAGGCCTACTGACGGCCTCCTTCACAGGTCCAGCAGCTCCCTCTCTCTCTGCGGCTTCATGAGGTGCTGGCATCACCATCAGAGGGGTTGAGGAGCTGCAGTCCACACCAGGAGCAGCATGAGAGGAGTCCCCAGACGCTGCAGACAGCCACGTCTCCACACTTTCAGGGCACACTTGGCCCTCCCTGCTTACCTGAGACGTCCGAGGACCTGATGATGGTTCCAGGTTTGGGAGACTTGTCCCGCTCGTGCCCAGCTATTTCTCCACAGAGCTCATGGAAGTGGCAATGGCATGTAGGCCACACATCTCTGGCATCCACTTAGTGCTTCTGGACATGGTTCTCCATGAGGATTGCCAATCTCTCAATGGAGGAAACCATGCGTGCATACGCCAGAGACATGGTGGCACTCATGGTCTGGATGGGCTCCTCCATCATCCGCACATGGGTACGCATAGCCCTCTGGAAGCTCTGCCAGATGTTCCCGCACCTCACGCTGCAGCCCCAGTATTTGCTGCTTTGTGGATGACTCCAGAGGCATGTCATCAGCCTGAAGCTGAACATCGCCGGGCCCTCCCACAGTCCTCAGAGTGTAAGTGACCTTGGCTATCACTGCCTCTGTCAGCTGCTCTGGCATATCTGTTCTGTGCTTACCAGATTGTGATACTGTGACTAACCGCATGCAACTACCCACTGACGTGAGAGTATCTGCGCCAGTGAAGGATGTGGGAGAATGATGTGACGGTGCACCCTCTGAGGTCTCTTCCTTTTCAGAGGTAAGGGTCTGTTTCTTAGGCTTTGGTGGCTGGCCATTCTTTTCTATGACCTGCACGAGAAATAAGACTGATGAGAAGTCTCTACACTTGACAGTGCATCCTTCTAACTCCTTATCATCTGGAGCTCTATGTGAGCAGTGGTGCACACTTGGGCACAATGCTTTGTGTTCACCTATCCATTAAGCCTCTCACTCTCTCAGGGCTGCACACTCATCTCACCATCTGCAATAGCCTTGCCTGCCTCCATTACAAGCAGCTCTACTGTCCCTTCCTCCATGGGAGTGAGGATGGCCATGTAGGTCACGCTGCCTCTTGTTCTTGACATTTCTGATGCATTATGAGCTCTCTTCTCCTGCAGGCATATACATTTCCATTGTTAGTCACCCATCAAAGAGAGAATGATTCCTATGACTGTCTAATGTGGTGCCACGGACATGCCTCCTGCATGCGACCAATCAGCACTGGCTGTGCAGCAGTTACCTCTGCCTGACCAGTGTCCTGCAAAGAGAGACTGACATGCATCTGACAACCAATGCTGATGCCTGGTCATCTCCGCTGACAGGGTGGGCAGCCCCTTCTCCTATCTCTTATTCACTTTCAGTCACATTTAAGGCTGCAAGGTCATTATTCTCTTTCGGCACACCAGCCAGGTACAAGGGACAAACCCACAGCTGCTGACCTCCTCTGCAACCTCCATCCAGGCCTGCTTGGTCTGCTGTTGCAGTCTTCTCCTGCTGTCCTAGGGGAACAGGACTTCCCTCCGTTCTCTTACAGCCTGGAGGACTACCTCCAGGCAGGCATCGCTGAATCTTGGGGTGACTCTTGAAAGAGCTACTGCCATATCTTTGATTTGTACTGCTGCCGAGGTTCTTTCATCGCTCCCTCCAGGGCTGCTGCATTATCCTGTGTGCCTCTAAAATGAACACCTAACTACATAGGATAAAAGCAAAATACTGCAGCTGCTGGAAATCTGAAATAAAAACAAAAAGTGCTGGAAATACTCAGCAGGTCAGGCAGCATCTGTGAGTAACAGGGAAACTCTGCTTCTCTCTCCACAGATGCTGCCAAACCTGCTGAGTATTTCCAGCACTTTCCATTTTTATAACCATCTACATAGATCAGAATTAACATCAAATTTCACAACATTAGTCACACCCACCTCCATAGCATTTATGAATAATGTAAACAAAAATATGCAAATCAATCCGATGGAGCTCTACTAGTTATTCCACACAGATAGAGCTTTCTCCATTTACCTCTGTTTTCTATTACTTAACTAATTTTCTATCCATCCAGCTATTTACCAGTAATAGCAGATGCTTTTGTCCTCTTTAAATGTTTGAACTATTGAATCTTATCAAATACCTTCTAAAAATCACCTATATTTTAGGAGTCATTCTATGATTCTCAGTGGGAAGCCACATATGCAGACAGTGTGGTTCAGAGACAGAGCTATAACAAAATAATACAGATTCTCCAATCTGGGCTCCCTGTGACAGGCTCTCAACTGGAAGTTCATAGATATCCCTTACATTCCCTAAATATCCCTCATCCATTAATTTAGTCATCTTCTCAGAGAATTCTAGCAAGCTTGTGAAGCATGACCTATTGTTTCTAAAATCATGATGACTTCACCTTATAACCTCAATATTCCTTGGTTTACTTTCAGTTGTTAGGGATTTTGCTAAAAGAAATTTTTTGGAGGAACATGCAATTTGTTCTATTTTGAATAATCTGGTGTTGTATGTAAATGAAGATGCTCATCTTCTGATCAATGAAAAAAAGTTACACATTTAAAGGAATGCCTTAATTTTGTGATAAAAATTTAAAAAGGAAAACTGCAATAATAATACCTGGGCTAAGTCAAAGGCCTTGCACAGATCAGACTGAAAGTATGATGGGACAATCATGTTCTTCAGAGCTAGTTTGGTTCCTTTTACTTCATCAAGCTCTTCCCTGTCGGTACAAAGATACAGTAGTTTTGAACTATATAATATATTATCACATCTGATGTAATTTACACTCACTGACAGTATCCAGTTGTACAACATGTAAGGTTATCAGTGGTCAGAATCTGATAACATCATATAAAAACACCTTCTATGTTTTGGACTCCTTTGGAAGTTGTTACAGTATTTTTGACAAAGCAATCTTAAAATTGTTTTACAATAATGATTTCTGTCAACTAATGATCCAATCATTTATCTAGGAAATCTGTTAATTCTTATTTTATTTCTTGTTATACATTATCATATATATGTATTAGAAACCATGATTAGTCCTGAATTCAAGCAAACTCACCACTTAAAAATATTTATCATTACACAAGATTGTAAATAATGATTGCCAATAGTCTACAGGCCATGTGTGGTAATACTGCTGAAAATATCAAAATGAGTGCTTAGAATTAGCTGCTCCAGTATAATTCTGTAGCTGGAAGAATGTTTGGGAAAATCCAAATGGTTAGTTTAGATTTGATTTTTTTCCCATTGTTATAACTCTGAATACCTTGAACCCAAAATCTAAACTGTAAGTTATTGGCCAACAGGGAAAATAACATTCAGTAGTCAGTTGGGGGTTTGGATGTATATTCTATACCTAATTCCAAAAGTGTAAGTTGCTTCTTTTGATCCTCAATGGTATGCAAGATAACAGAGAACGCTCATCTATGCTGAGGAAAACAGTCACTTGATCTGTAAAATACTTGTTTTTTTTTCGTTCATGGGATGTGGACGTCACTGGCAAGGCCAGCATTTATTGGCCATCCCTAATTTTGCCCGAGTAGATAGTGGTGCAGTCTTGAACCGCTGCAATCCGTGTAGTGTTGGTACACCCACAGTGCTGTAAAGGATGGAGTTCCAGATTTTCACATGAATGTGCATATGTTAACTCTAGTGTCTGAACAGGGCAAAATTGGAGTATTTTGTGATTTCATGGAACCTGGCTCATTCAAATCACTTCTCTTTTAAACACAAACTTTACATTGCACTTAGGATTGTATGGTTACTCAGTAAGATGATGCAAAATTGTTAAATCAAAATGTAAATTCTTTGTTGCTCGCAAATCACCATTTGTGATTACTTGGCTCATGCTGTCACAAAAACACGTGATTTGTATGCGTTGTTGTGCGTGCTGACTTTGTCTTTCGAAAGATGTGGAAGTGGCTTGCACTTGGTAGCACGAATTGTTGCAGCATTGTTGTGCTGGGAAGGAGGAGACTGTATGCAGAAATGTTAATTCACAGGCTAGATAAGTCAGTTTGGAGTCAAGTTGTGAGTTGCTTGAATTCATACTAACCATGGATTCCAATACATATATATGCCTCCTGTATAAGTGTGTATGAAGGTTTCTTGCAGCTGATAGTGGGTTGTACTCCATGTTCCCTTTATGCTGCTGCTGCAGCTCTTACCCTTGTTCCCATGGAGATCTTCCTCCTCCACCAGGACCTCCATGACGAGGCTCATTAGTTACACAAACTGTGTACCATCATTATTACGATTAGATGATCTCCCCATGACTTTGTAAATTGTAGTGGGGTCAATGCTGGAGGTCACTGGGAGGTCCTGGCACTTGCACTGGGATTGATGACTCAGTTGTCTTCAGGGCCAATGAATTTAACTAGTCTTATATCAGAATATTTGGATAGGCCGGAGAAATCAACTGCTTGGTAGGGTAGACAGCAATGGAATTATAAGGAATAATTAGTGTTCTGTGAGAAACATGTATCATTATATTTATGCATTAATTAGAAGCAACTGAATTGGTGGCCTGGAAAGCAATAGCTTTCTGATTTCTAAGGAACAGCTCCTATCATATTTTCTTTAAATTAGCACCGTCCTTGTTTTTATACAATTGTCTTTCCTTGCTTAACTTATTGTTACCTGAATTGTTCCAATCTTTGTGGCCACCGCCATATCTGGTTTTGCCTTTCGTTGCTACAAAAAAGAGAAAAGAGAAATTAAGGTATGGAATATTAAAATCACTAATATATTCATATATATGTAATCCTAGGCTTGTTTTGATCCAGATGTGCTTGCTGTAAGCAAAAGTTGTGTGCAATGGATTATTGCTCAACTTTTTGGCACAGAAAGCAAACTCATGATGTAATAAACAGAGCAATATGAACAAATACAGTTCTTTAAATTTGAGACCGTGATTAAAGTACCAGATTTATAATAAAAATAGCAGATTGGAAATTTTCATCAGAAATATATATTTTGCTTAAATAAAAGCAAAACACAGCCAAAGTCTTGCAGGTGATAGGTAAATTGGCTGTTGTAAATTGCCCCTAGTGTAGGTAGGTGGTAGGGAATATGGGATTACTGTAGGGTTAGTATAAATGGGTGGTTGCTGGTCGGCACAGACTCAGTGGGCCGAAAGGGCCTGTTTCAGTGCTGTATCTCTAAATAAAATAAAATAAAATAAAATACTGCAGATGCTGGAAATCTGAAATAATAACAAGAAATGCTGGAAATACTCAGCAGGTCTGGCAGCATCTGTGGAGAAAGAAGCAGAGTTAACCCCTGATGAAGGGTCACTGACCTGAAATGCTAACTCTGCTTCTCTATGTTTTGATGTCATTGAGTGGCTCAGTATCACTTTTGTGGTATGGAAAATAAAGAAAGAGGACCATCAAAACTCTGTGAAAGTTGGATTGCCATACCTTTCCAAGTTTACTTTAGTCCATTCACATGTTGCCATCTCAGGTGTGGTCTTGAAAGTGGATCCTACAGCATTCTCATAAATTGCGGCTACATCAACTGTAAGATATAACAAAGTTAGATGATATGTAGAAACTGTCAGATTTATTAAGTCACACTAAATTACATTTGCTTCGACTACTTGTTGTTTCCATTGGTCCATGCTAAGTCATAATTTATTTGGATTTACTGTACTAATTGCTTAGTCTATGATTTAACATGTTTAAACTGCATAGGAAACTAATAATGAGGACAAAGTACTTGTAGAAATCTGTAGATTCCTCTGATAGCTGTTATTAATTCCACAAGCAATTTGCTATTACTATAGATCATGTTAAACTACTACTAGACAGGTATAGATTCAGCTGAGTTAGGGAAATGCTATGACTCCACAGCAGGAATGTGGATGTGGACGGTCCTTCCGCCTAAATTGAACATAACAACAGAGTCATGAAATAACCAAACAGCATGTAGTTGTCAGGTTCAGAAATCAAGTGCAATAAAATTTTAAGGATCAGATTTTGTGCTGTATTTAATGGCTCCTCTCACTCAGACAGGAAATGTTGGTGGGAAGAAAAATGGGTGTAACATTGATGAAAATGAATACAGCACAAAATCTGACCCTTAAATTTTGTTCCTTCAATCCTATTTCAGTGATGAAGAGCTATAGAGGATGAAGGCTTCATGGCAGCTGCCAGGGTAGTGAGCACACACATGCATAAAGCTCTTGTGGTTGCATACCAGCTGAACGTTTAGACAGTGGAAGCCTTTCCTGTTGATAAATCTCACTGGCCGTTGGCTCGGTGCCTTGATCGCCACAAGGGTACAATCGATGATGCCCTACACCTGTGGGAATCCAGTGATTGGAGGTGAATCTCACTGCCCTTTGCGCCTGCAAGGCCCCATCTGTTTGAAATTGTACGTACTGCCCAGCTCTTGTAAATAAGGCATCAGTGACCTGTGAGATGCAATGGTGTGCTGCTGCTTGAGATACGCCACTAAAGGCGAAGAAGCTCAAGGCCAGAGCAACTTTCATGGCTACTGGCAGGGCATGGCGAGCAGTACTGCGAGGTCTGAGGTCTTTCTCAACGAGGACACAAATCTCAGTTACCATCTGCCTAGATAGGCACAGTCTCCTGCAGCATTGATTCCCTGACATGTCCAGGTAGCTTCTTCTTTGGTAGTACACTCAATGTTGAGGATGTTGATCCTCATTGCTACTTGTCCCTATCTCTTTGTACCTTAATTTCATTGTTCAGGTCCTTTCTCCGCCTTCACCTGGTCTTATTGTAACAGGGTTTTAATTTTAAACACACCGTGTTTTGAGCTCCCCCTTGGAGAATCCTTGTTCGCAGTTTTCCAATTATAAGGCAAAGAAATGAGCACAAACCAGGCTTTCTTAGGTTTAAAGAGGAAAAGTGCAATTTACTAAAACTTAAACTCTAATTCAGTTATTGCCTATGGATGCACACCACGCCCCATGCCAGCATGCATGTGTGATACGCACAAGCAAATAGAGCAGAAAAGAGCAAACGAAAAATAGTGTAGAGGTTTGAGGCAATCTCTGAAGAGGGGTTTTTGTTACTATGCTTCGAGCTCGCTATAGTCCTTGCTTGTAGGTAGATCTTGCTTTTTGTTGGGGCCCAGTATTCTTCTTAAATCTTGTCCATTGAGAAAGACTTTTTTCTCTTGGGGTTCATATGTCTTCAATGGATTCCGAAGCTGCTGAGAACGAGATGAGAGTAAACAGGAGAGAGATATTTTCCAGTCCAGGAGCAAACAGCTTTCGGTCTTCAAACACTGTTTCTCCAATTTAAAACTCCCCGAGTTAGCCAGCAGGTGGTCATGTGACCGACTGGTTTGACCAGGTCTCTTCTGTGTATTGGGGCAGAGACGGTTCCTTTGTTCCAACACTGTCTGCTAGTATGAAAAAAAATGTCTTTCCAGCCAGGGGCTTGCCAACTCCTTTTAATAGGCCTTCTTTTCTTCCCAGCAACAATTTTAAAATTTAATGTCCATGTGACAAAATATATGTGCCTCATTCTTGGCAGGTTGGGGCCTACATGATACCTCCACACCCAGGGGAATGAAATGTGATTTGAAAAAAAAAGGTGCATTTCATCAAAAGGTTTGAGAGAAATATAAGATACAGAAAGAAAAACCATGCATTTCTCTCATTCATTTTCATTCATTAATCAATCTTAAAGCCAATTAAAAGTTGTCTTTTCTGGGTGCCAGTGCTGCTTTAATTTCCCCTTTTTTTGGAATCCCAGTAGCCATGTGGTTCTTTGGGGAAGCTTTTCTTCTGTTTGCCCATTGCCATGACTGCCTAGGGTTTTGTTCTTGTTGAGGTAATGTTTTTTCCAGGAGAGTTAGTAGTGGGCGGTCTATCCTGAACGCTCTTTCAGTGCTTTGCTGAGTCATGCCAAAGCTTTTGACTTCAGGGGATGGGTGGTTCCCTTTTCCTCTGACTGTGGGGAAGGATTCTTTGTTAATCACCCCTTTGTTCTACTGCACTCCTGCCTGCAGGTATGTATGTAGATTCTACTGCACTCCCCTGTGGCACTTTGACTAGGTGAGGCATCACCCTCATGATTTCTGTACCCCCTAGAGGTCTCTTCTTGCCTCTGCAGGTTCCTGTAAAAGCTCTTAGCAGTTCTGGTGGGATGCTTCTAGACTCTGCATTTACATAGGACGATGTGGGGTCTAACTTTTCACATTTTTTGGGGTTGGCTGACCGGACAGTAGGGGTTTTCATCTGGGATTCCTCCCGGACTTCCTTTAATCCGGCCTCTTGGTCCCTTTTTCCCCTTCTCTTTCTAAACTTTTGACAGCTGTGTGTCTGCCTGTCCCCTTTTGTTCTCGGTGGGGGTCCCTTACTTTCACCAGCCCTCTGTTGCAGGGTCCTCTTAACACCGGTACAGGACTTAGGGGTTCAGGGTTCACTGTAGGTTGGGGTTTCCCCTCAAACTGGCAGATGTGGCAACTCCTGCAGTACTCCACCACATCTTTGTGGAGTTTTGGTCAGTCAAACTGCTGTCCTATGCAGGCTTTGGTCTTTTGTATACTGGCATGTACAGCCACTATAGTCTTCTGGCCTCTTCTTAATTTTTCTCCCCGATATCTCTGTGGCACCACTAACTGGTGAACTACTGTCCAATCCTTGCCCTCAGGTCTGTGAGGGGAACTCCATTTCCTCATCAGTACCTCATTCTTTAAATAGTAGCAATCAGGGACTCCCTCTGCTTCACTTTCAGACTGGGTAGCCTGTGCTAACTCTCACAATACTGGGTCAGCTCGCTGAGCCACAGATAGGGAAAATCCACTTAATTCATTTCCTGGGTCTCCTAACTTGCCAAAGATAGTCTTGGACAGGCACACCTCATGGTCATCTGCCTGCAGTGCCAATGCAGTCTCCTCTGGGGGAGCTGGTTTGATCATGACCTGATCCACTACACATTCAGGGAAACTACAGGGGGCCGTCTCTGGCCACTGCCCTGTCTCTCTGACCTCCTGCGGTCTTTCTTTCACTACCCGCGGGACTACTACCTTCACCCCCGCCAGATCATTACCTAGGAGCAGGTTAACCCTGTCCACAGGCAAACGAGGGACAATCCCTACGGTCACCGGTCCCGAAACTAGGTCGCACTCCAGGTGCACCCGGTATACAGGTACAGGCATGCACTTCCCTCCAATACCATTCACCACCATTTTGGTGTTCACTGCACTCTCTGGGGGAAAGGTCAGGCCTTTTCCCAGTAAAAGGGATCTAGTGGCCCCTGTGTCCCTGAGAATCACTATGGGCTTGCTTGCCCCACTCCAGGGGTATGGGGCTACTTTCCCTTCAGATCCAAAACCCTGATAACCTTCAGGAATCCTATTAACTTTTCCTGCACTGGCCGTAGTAAGCTTCCTGGGTTGCACTCTTACTGCAGTTAAAGCCACAGCTTATTCTGCTGGGCTTTCCATCAGGATCCTATCTTCACTGAGTGGGCGTGCCCTGATTAACCCTACCGTTTTCCCTTTAGTTTCCAGCAGTCAGCCTTTAAATGCCCTGCCTTATTACAATGCAAGTACGCGGGTCTCCAGGTCTTACTCTTGCTCACAGCACCTTCTTTTTTGGCTGGCGGAGGGCCTCCTGTGTCTCCTGCTTTCCTTTCTCTCCCAGAACTTCCTGGGCGGAGATCACCGTCCCACCCTTTGTCCTTTTTGGATTTGTGGGGGTGATTAGAAAAGGTTCTCCCCGGGAAACCGACTTATAAATTAAAGCAAACTCATCGGCCAGAACGGCTGCTTGCCGGGCTCTCTGAACCTGCTGCTCCTCTACATGGGTTTTTATTGAGAGTGGGAGAGAGTTTTTAAATTCCTCTAACAGGACTACTTCCCTGAGATTCTCATAGATGAGCTGTATTTTTAAAGCCCTCAACCACTGGTCAAAAGCCATCTGCTTACTTCTTTCAAATTCCAGATAAGTTTGATTAGCTTGCTTTTTGATGGTTCTAAACTTTTGGCGCTATTCTTCGGGTACTAATTCATATGCCTCGAGGATAGCATTTTTGGTCAGTTCATAATTTGATGAACTCTCATCTGGCAACAAGGAATAAAGCTCAGGGGCTTTTCCAGTTAGCTTGCTTTGTAGTAAAAGAGACCAGGTTTCAGCTGGCCATTTTAGCTGCTTCGACAGTTTCTCAAAAGGCACAAAAAATGCTTCCACATCTTCCTCATTGAATTTTGGGATTAGTGGAGAGAGTTTTTAGCAATTTTGTACCCAGCCCTGCATTACGTTCCTCCATATTGGGTATGTTTTCACTGGGGTTACTCTGTTGCCCCCTAGTTAACTCAAGCCACTTCAGCTCTCTTTCTTCGGATTTTTTCTGGAATATTTGTTCTCTCTATCTCTCCTACCTCTCTCTTTTTCTCTCCTGTCTTTCTGTTTCTTCACGTTTCTTCTGGAAGGCTCTCTCTTTCTCCCTCTCCTGCCTCTCTCTCTCTTTTTCCTGTCTCTCCCTTTCTCTTTCTCTGTCTTCTAATTCAAGTTTCCTTTGTTCCAATTGTAACTTTGCTAGCAGTAGCCTGTCTGGGTCTGCTTCTAACACTGCTTCAGCTTCTTCAGATTCAAGCAAAAAATGGTTGGCCACTAGCCTTAGGAGTTCAGACTTCCTAGCCTTGCCACGTACAGTGATCCCAAACTGCTCAGCCATTTTTCTCAACTCCTCCATAGACATTGCTTTTAACGTTTCCCAAGTTACTTCACCCTGGCTTGGAGTTCTACCAGCTTCACTTGTAGACATGTTAGTATTCAATCACACACAACCACAAGAAAACCTGTATTATTATTGCTCTTTTTTTTATTGGGAACAATTTGGCTTCCTACTTCCAATTTCTCTCATTTGTCTGTGGGTATAATTCCAGATGCTAGCACCCAAATTTCTGTTGTAACCAGGTGAGAAGAGTGTCTAGGGGTCTTTCTCAGCCTCCACCTGGTCTTATTGTAATAGGGTTTTAATTTTAAACACACCATGTTTTGAGCTCCCCCTTGGTGAATCCTTGTTCACAGCTTTCCAATTATAAGGCAAAGAAATGAGGACAAACAGACTTTATTAGGTTTAAAGAAGAAAAGTGAAATTTACTTAAACTTAAACTTAAAGTCTAATTCGGTTAATGCCTATGGATGCACGCCACGCTAGCATGCATACACACAACGCACATGCAAATAGAGACAGAAAAGAGCAGAAGAAAAATAGTAGAGAGGTTTGAGACAATCTCTGAAGAGGGTTTTTGTTACTGTGCTTTGAGCTCGCCGTGGTCCTTGCTTGTAGGTAGATTTTGCTTTTTGGGGCCCAGTATTCTTCTTAAACTTTGTTCACTGTAGGAGACTTTTCTCTCTCGGGGTTCATATGTCTTCAATGGATTCCGAAGCTGGTGAGAACGAGATGAGAGCAGACAGGAGAGAGATATTTTCCAGTCCAGGAGCAAACAGCTTTCTGTCTTCAAACGCTGCTTCTACAATTTAAAACTCCCCGAGTTAGGCAGCAGGTGGTCACGTGACCGACTGGTTTGACCAGGTCTCTTCTGTGTATTGGGGCAGGGACTGGTTCCTTTGTTCCAACACTGTCTGCTAGTATGAAAAAAATGTCTTTCCAGCCAGGGGCTTGCCAACCCCTTGTAATAGACCTTCTTTTCTTCCCAGCAACAATTTTAAAATTTAATGTCCATGTGGCAAAATATATGTGCCTCATTCTTGGCAGGTGAGGGCCTGCATGACACTATCAAAGTCTGACCATGCCTCAGACATTTAATAGATCATTTTTCCTGTAAAGTTCATCCAACAATTCTACCAGAAGATCCAAACCTTCATCAGTATCCAACTGATGGGCATCCAGCTCACAAAATATTTTATTTCTGATTTTACTTTTGGTAGGAAGCGACAATACCACAGTATCCTTGTTTCCTCTTTGGTAAGGACGTAACCCATGTCCACATATCCACGTCATTCTTTCACTAATCATATAGCTCAGACTCCAATAATGGAAGGTAATCATACCCCAATAATTTACATTTACTTTCTGCCATTTCTCACAAGGCTTTTGTCTTTTGTCTGAATTTTTTTTGTTTCCAACCTTCTCCTTCGGCAACAATTCTCTGCTATCATATTATATTCCAGAAAGTCAGTTGATGAAGGAGGATGCTGGACCCAATCTTTACTCAGTCTTATATTTATTTACAGAATGAAACATTACAAGCATATACCTCCTAACTTAACCCCTACCCAGTTTCAGTAAGCGTCTCTTTATATATTCTCAAGTAAGACACCAATTAATGCTCTCCACCTGCATATAATTGAACACAATTGATATACAATTAATACCCATGTCCAGCTGTTGCTTTCCTTTCAGTCAGCTGCACGCATGATGATTACTAGATACCCTCCCCCGCCAACTGATGGCCCCACAATCTCTGGAAGGTCACAAGCCCCTTCACTGACTGAGTGCGCGCAGACCACATGCTCCATTAACTCTGCTCACCAAATGATACCTGTGTCCTAATGGCTGAGTGTTCCTCTCAGCTATGCAGCCTTTTATGGGCCCACCTAATTGAATGGCATGGCCATGACTGGCCATGAATGGCTCCCTGCTGGGTTGCCGCCTCCTTCCACTTGAATTGTTCCAAATCAATAGTGGAACGCCTTCCCACAAGAATAGCAAACTGGCCTGACAAGCTCACTAACAAGCTTAATTGATCATTGGTGCGAATTGGGCAGGTTGCCAAGTACTGCCTTAACTGGTAGTCAGAATGGCGATGGCAAACTGACATGATGGCTGATGGCGTGAAATTACGCACCGCCCACTTCCGTTCCTACCCCCATATTGAAACGAAAATTCTACCCCCGGTGTCAGAATTGGTTGCAAAATCTAAAATGCTGTCATTCTTTTTAAATAATTAGAGTGCTACAACAGAGTTTAGTTTTTTTTTCGTTGACTGAAGATGATTCAAAATTTCCATGCAACCCATGCACTTGTCATGTAGAAACCTAGAAATGTACCTTTGTTTGCTTCATTATCCTCTCTTTGACACACGTCATCATCAGGGAAGGACTGCAGAGGAATAATCATGTTAATTTTGTGATAATGTTAGAAGTACAATCCAATATAAATAAATGACAAATAAGATATACAATATAAAGATGTAATGTAAAGTAGCTGAATAAAGCACCATACTGATCTTCTAATAAGAATATGCATTTAATATTACTGCTGTACAAGAGAACTTTTAACAATATTTCCTCTCACTTTGTTCTTTAGTCTAATATGGGCCTCTGCCTCTCCCTCTCAGTGGTAGGCTGCCAGTCTTGACTTACAGCTGTCTCATTGGCGAGCTGCAACAGGTGTGGGTACCCATCTCAAATATTTAAATAATTACATCCTTGGGAATTGGGATAAGATCACTGGGAGATGAAAGCAATAAGCAGAGGTTCGTCCACACTGCACTGTTAGTAGTGCAACAGCACAAGATTTTTAGGCTATGCTCCCTGAAATTGCAATGTGCAATTTATGAATAATGTAATTGCTTAAAAGCCCTTTATCTGCTATTTTAGCACAGCCTTTAACCTATTTAAAATAAATGGGTTAATGTTTCCTTTAAAGTAGCAAAGGCATTTGATATGAGTATGTTGAATGTTAAAATATTCAAAATACTTGCACAGTGCTACTTCAAAGCCATAGAGATTATGGCTGGAATTTTACCAAAAAGTCTGGGGCGAGCCCGCCTCCGCTGGGCCTGGGGAGCCACACTGGGATTTTATGCTCCCTAGGCCCTTAATTGACCTTGGGCGGGACTTCCACCTCTCTGAGGTAGAAAGCATCACCTAATAGAGCTGCCAGCCAATCAGTGGGCTGACAGCTCTCAGTCCCAGCAGCGCCATTGGGAGCAGTGGCCACTGCTGGGGCTGCAACCCAGCCACAGCAACGAGAGAGACACCAGCCCCAAAATCCAGGTTAGTTTTTGGGGCCTTGCCGGGGACAATCGGCAGGGTCGTGGCAAGGCAAGGTGGGGGGGGAGGGTGTATCGGTTGGGGGCGGGGCGACTTTCTTTCAGTGGGGGCAGTTGGGGCTTCGGGGCGGCTCTCTGTAGGCATAGGGTGCCCGATCAGGAGGGACTCCCAAAGCCCGTAATGAAGGCCGCCAGGTTTTACCTGACGGCATTCTGGGGGCCTGAGCCACCCACTGGCCGCTGGTAAGATACCAGCAGCGGCAGGAGGACGTCCTTAAGTGGCACCTAACTGGCCACTTAAGGGCCTTCATTGGCCTGGGACGGGTGAGCTGTTTCACCTTGGCACTGCCTCTCTTAAAATTGCAGCGGGATTGGGATGGCATTGGGAATGGCACCTCCAGCTTTCACTCAATTTTACACCCCGCTCCCCACCCCATCACCAGCCTGCTCCTGTGGGGGGCCATAAATTCCAGCCTATTTTGCTTTAGAATAGGTTTGTGACAGAGAAAGTAATGACAGTTTATGAGAGTATGTTAAACTATATATTAACGCAGGAATAGAAGCAGGCTATTCAGCCCATCAGAACTGTTCTGCCATTCAATTAGATCATGGCTAATCTGCACCTAAACTTCATTTACCCACCTTTGTTCCATATCTCAATATCTTTACCTAATAAAAAGCTTACTCCAGAAAATTTCAATTGCCCCAGCATTCCCAGTCTTTTGGGGGAAGGAGTTCCAGGTGTCTACTACCTTTTGTGTGAAGAACTGCTTCCTTTTTTTATTCTTTCAAGGGATGTCGTCATAGCTGGCAGGCCAGCATTTGCTGCCCATCCCTAATTGTCCTTGACCTGAGTGGTTTGCTAGGCCATTAAGAGTCAACCATATCACTGTGGGTCTGGAGTCACAGGTAGGCCAGACCAGGGTAAGGACAGCAGATTTCCTTTCCTGAAGGAAATTAGTGAATTAGATAGTTTTTTTTGACAATCAATGATAGTTTCATGGCACCATTACAGAGACTAGCTTTGAAATCCAGTTTTAAAAAAAATTGAATTTATTAATTAATTGAATTTAAATTCCACCAACTGTCATGGTGAGATTTGAATCCATGTCCCCAGGGCATTAGTCTGAGCCTCTGAATTACTAGTCCAATGAGATTGCCACGACACCTCTGTATCTCCTGATCTCACTCCTAAATGGCTTAACTCCAATTTTAAGATTTTGCTTTGATGTTCTGGTTTCTCTTGCCAGAGGAAATCATTTCTTTGTATCTACTCTATTAAATTCATTTACCATTTTAAACATATTGATTAGATAGCCCCACCGCCTTATAAACTCAAGGGAAAACAGCCACATTTATGCAACCCTTCAACAACAGGTATCATTCTGGTGAATCTATGCTGTACCTCTTCTAAGGCTAATATATTCTTCCTGAGAAGCAATATTCCAGATGATATCTGACCAAGGCTGTAGAACTGAAATATCATGTTCTCACTTTTGAATTCCAACACTTCCCAGATAAAGGCTAATTAGATTGTCTTTATTTAGGCCAATTATTTAAACTGAATAGGTTAGGAAGGACAAGGGGTCACACAACTCGGCCAGTTACTGCCCTATCAGTCTACTCTCGATCATCGGCAAAGTGATGGAAGGGTCGTCAACAGCTATCAAGTGGCACTTGCTCAGCAGTAGCCTGCTCACTCACGTTCAGTTTTGGTTCTGCCAGGTCCACTCAGCTCCTGACCTCATTACAGCCTTTGTCCAAACATGGACAAAAGAGCTCAACTCCAGCGATGAGGTGAGAGTGACTGCCCTTGACATCAAGGCAGCAATTGACCGAATATGGGATCAAGGAGCCCTAGCAAAACTGGAGACAATGGGAATCGGGGGAAAACACTCCGATGGTTGGAGTCATACCTAGCACAAAGGAAGATGGTTGTGGTTTTTGGAGATTAATCATCTCAGTCCTAGGACATCACTGTAGGAGTTCCTCAGGGTAGTGTCCTAGGTCCAACCATCTTCAGCTGCTTCATCAATAACCTTCCCTCCATCATAAGGTCCGAAGTGAGGATGTTCACAGATGATTGCACAATGTTCAGTACCATTCGCGACTCCTCAGATACTGAAGCAGCCCGTGTCCAGATGCAGCAAGACCTGGCCAACATCCAGGCTTGGGCTGATAAGTGGCAAGTAACATTCGCACCACACAAGTGCCAGGCAATGACTCAAACATGAGAGAATCTAACCATTTCCCATCGCTGAATCCTTCACTATTAACATCCTGGGCACTACCATTGACCTGAAACTGAACTGGACCAGCCACATATATAATGTGGCTACAAGAGCAGGTCAAAGGCTGGGAATTCTGCGGTGAGTAATGCAGCTCCTCTCCCCCCAGTGCCTGTCCACCATCTACAAGGCACAAGTCAGGAGTGCGATGGAATACTCTCCACTTGCCTGGATGGGTTCAGCTCCAACAACACTCAAGAAGCTCGACACCATCCAGGATAAAGCAGCCCGCTTGATTGGCACCCCATCCACCACCTTCAACATTCACTCTCTGCACTACCAACTCACAGTGGCAGCAGTGTGCACCATCTGCAAGATGCACTGCAGCAACTAACCAAGGCTCCTTCAACAGCACCTTCCAAACCCGCGACCTCTACCATCTAGAAGAACAAGGACAGCAGATGCATGGGAACACCACCACCTGCAAGTTCCATTCCAAGCCACACACCATCCTGACTTGGAACTATATCACCATTCCTTCACTGTTGCTGGGTCAAAATCCTGGAACTCCCTTACTAACAGCACTGTTGGCGTACCTACAGCCCAAGGACTCCAGCAGTTCAAGAGGGCAGCTCACCACCACCTTCTCCAGAGCAATTAGGGTTGGGCAATAAATGCTGGCCTAGCCAGCGACTCCCACATCCCATGAATAAATAATAAAAAAAGCTTACAAATTATTCAAGGGCAGAACTAGTTTGGTGTTAGGCTGTTCTCTTTACCCCAGAGAACAATGAACCTATGGAACAGTTTGCAAACTCATGCAGTGAATGTTGCTTCACTGTATTCTTTCAAGACAGAGCATGATCTGTTTCTGGCTGGGATGGAGATCACCTTGTACAAGAGTAGGGATCCTGCAACATAAATCAGGGACAACATGATCCCCTGATCCAGTTTTGATCGCCTAAAGGGGTCAGAGAAGAATTTTTCAGATTTTATTTGGCCTGGGTTTTTATCTGCTTTTTCTGCATCTCCCAGGAGACTATATGGCTCCAGTGGTGGGTACTGTATGTATTATGATGTTTTTATGATCAAGGTGGGAGTAATGCACCATTAATTCAATCCCATTACTCCACAGGTCATAGCATATCAAATAAAGTTTCCCACCTACTGAAGAATAGCCAAATCAAACACTACATTCCCCGTTCCCCCACCCCCCCCTGCCCCCCCAAGTATAAAGCACACCAAACAAGGTTTCTTTAAACAATAACAACATTAACTATTTATTAGAAAAGAAATAATTGGTGTGAACTACTAACGAGATAAATCTTTATATGAAAAAAATCCTTATTTCCATAACCCTTATGCTAACACACACATACATTCAAAAAGAAACCGGTTAACCAGGGAGAAAGGATTTTTGGTTTACAGCTGTTTTTTAGGAATTGAAGGAATAATTTAAAAAATTGAGTTTCACGCTCTGGTAGGATGTTTCGGTACAGTGAGGTGTCCCTGAGTCGAATAGTTGGAAGCCATTTGAAGTTTCTCCAGGTGAGGTTGATGAACAGTCTGTGATGGGTAGGCGTTCATGGCAATTTAACTGCAGCAGGCATCACATAGGTCTTCCATCAGGGGTGTAGCAACAGGTCTGCCTGGGTTTTGAAACAGCAGTCTAGCAGTAGAAGAATTCTTCAGATTTCAGGATTTCTTAGCACACAGGAGGCAGCAGGAATTATACTGGATGTAGGAATTCTTCAGAGACCGGAGGCATCAGGAATCTGCCACCTTTCAAATGCAGGATTCCTTTTCAAGAGATGTAAGTCTCCTTTACAGAGAGAAGTAACAATTTTCTGGGTATTTTTTCTCTTGCTCCAGGCAGGTCAAAACAAAGATGTCAAATTCCTGCTTTTTGTCCAATTCACTGGCTTTTTAAAGGGTCCAAGGTGAAAAAAAACCTTCCTGAACATGGTCACATGTTCAGACACAGTGTCTCCCCCGGTTCAAAAGCTGCTCTGAAGAAAGGTCAAATCCCTGTGGTTTCCTTGAAACTGCTGGCCTTCCTGTCCTTGTACAAGTTCAACTTCCTTTCAAAACACCCATAAAGTTTAACTCTTGTTGTGAACTTCCTTTCAAAATATTGCAGGAATTCCAATTATTTTGTAGATGTCTTTCACTGAGCAAAAGATCCTTTTCTCAGCTTTTAAAACACGCAGAATAATAAGTTTTCTTTTTAAAAACAAAACACTTTTAACAATGTATAAAGCATCACAGTGTGGGACAGAATGGATGGACCAGTAGCTCCCTTCCTGTCAATCATTTCTGTACGTTTGTATGTTGTCTCTTAACACATTTGTTTATCATGGTTACTTAACGACAAAAGTTGCCTTTTAGGGGTATATATTGGTTTCGTAATTTACCAAGTGCCGTTTCCCATTGATATCTACAGGTTTACCCATTAACTGTTTGCCCAGTTTACTGTGGTTTTCAATTAGAATCTAATATAATTTGAGACTTTTTTTGGTGTCTGTGAGGCATTATTCTGGATCAGTGCCAGTTAAGAAATGATTTTTGTGATGTGATTCACAATCCTCAGAAGTGAGTCAATCATAAAGAAATAAGTAACTTTAGTTTTGGGCCTCTTCTCCAAACTGCCTCATGTCATAGCAGCAAATTCCAGTTGGATGAATTGGTCAAGTAGCAGTGCCGACTATAACAGTGATTTCTTACCAGAACGAGTTTGAGCAGATCAGCAGCATGGACAAGCTCTTCCTCATTGCGTGGCTCCTTAAGTAACATATCATTCAGCTCTTGCTCCTTCTGCAGACTGAGTTCTATGTATTTCTACAATTAAAGAAATATTACTCTAAACATCGGAAATTTAGAGCTTGTCTACAATGTACTGATTCTTTGATATATGTGATAGAATACCTTGGATTGAGAACAAGTTTGTCAGCTTAAAATCGCTATGATTCTACCATATCATAAGGCTGATTTTCTCTCAGTTTTGGCACCAGGTACACCTATGCCACTATTGTCCACTTTCATTGATTGCTGGTCAGGTGCAGGCTGTCCCCGGCACTGTTTATAAGTACTCTATATTTTGACTGTTGCATTAATTTAAAGTGTAAAGGTGCAAATTTGGGCACCATTGCAATTTTGTTGCAATGTGGGAGAAATTTACAAACCTTAATGTTGCAACTGTGGAAGAAAGATGGAAACTAGTGGAACCCTGCCTTCCCCATCAGCAGAGCGGAATACTGTATGGGATTCCTTTACACTTAACCTGCAAGGAAATTACAGAGGGGTGCAAAAATTATAGGGCAGTTATAATGGGGGACTTTAATTATTCATTAATTAGATAGTAGTAGTAAAAAGGGCAGTGAGGGGCAAGAGTTCCTAGAGTGTGTTCAGGAAAATTTTCTACAGCAGTATGTGTCTAATCCAAAGAGAAGAGAGGCACTGCTAGACCTGGTTCTTGGGAATGAGGTGTGTCAAGTGGATCAAGTATCAATAGGAGAGCTTTTAGGAGACAGTGATCATTGTATCATTAGGTTCAGGCTGACTGTAGAAAAGGACAAAGAACAATCCAGAGTAAGAATAATTAACTGGGGGAAAGCCAACTTCAAGGGGTTAAGAATGGAGCTGGGGTGAATAAATTGGAGTCAAACGTTGGCAGGAAAACTGGGAGCTGAACAGTGGGCTACCTTCAAAGAAGAGATAGCTCGGGCACAGTCAAGGTATGTTCCCTCAAAGGGGAGAAAAAGGACAAACAAATCCAGAGTTCCCTGGATGACAAAAGAGGTAGAGATTAAGATGAAGAAGAAAAAGTGTGCTTATGAAAGATGCCAGGTAGAAAATATTATTGAGAACCAGGCTGAATATTGAAGGTCCAGAGGGGAAGTAAAAAAGCAAATAACAGAAGCAAAGAGAGAGAGCATGAAAAGAGACTGGCAGCTCGTATTAAAGGAAATCCCAAAGTTTTCTATAGAAACATAAATAGGAGATGGGTGATAAAAGGAGGAGTGGGGTTGAGTAGGGACCATAAAGGGGATTTACACACGGAGGCAGAGGATATAGCTGAGGTATTAAATGAATACTTTGCATCTGTCTTTACCAAGGAAGAAGATACAACCCAGGCAATGGTGAAAGAAGAGGTAATTTAAACACTAGAAGGGTTTAAAATTAATAAAGAGAATGTATTAGATAGGCGGTCTGTACTTAAAGTGGATAAAGCACCAGGGCTGGATGAGATGCATCCAAGGATACTGAGGGAAGTGAGGGTGGAAATTGCGGAGGCACTGGCCATAATTTTTCAGTCTTCCTTAGACTCGGGGGTGGTGCCAGAGGACTGAAGAATTGCAAACACTACACCGTTGGTCAATAAAGGGTGTAAAGATAAATCCAGCAACTACAGGCCAGTCAATTTAACTTCAGTGGTGGGGAAACTTCTAGAAAAAATAATTCAGAACAAAATTAATAGTCACTTGGACAAATGCAGGTTAAGTAAGGAAAGCCAGCATGGATTTCTAAATGAAAAATCATGTTTAACTAACTTGCTGGAGTTTTTTGAGGGGGTAACAGAGAGTGTTGATGACAGCAAGGCTGTTTATATTATTATTTTTTTATATTTAGAGATACAGCACTGAAACAGGCCCTTCGGCCCACCGAGTCTATGCTTGTGGTGTACATGGACTTTCAAAAGGCATTTGATGTAGTACCACACAACAGACTTGTCAGCAAACTTATAGCTCATGGAATAAAAGGGACGGCAGCAACATGGATATGGAATTGACTGAGTGACAGGAAACAGACAGTAGTGGTTAAAGGATGTTTTTCGGGCTGGAGGAAGGTTTGTAGTGGAGTTCCCCAGGGGTCGTGTTGGGACCCTTGCTTTTCCTGATATATATTAATGACCTAGACCTTGATGTACAGGGAACAATTTCAAAGTTTGCAGATGATACGAAACTTGGAAGCATTGTGAACTGTAACAAGGATAGTGTAGAACTTCAAAAGGACATAGACAAGTTGGTGGAATGGACCAACAGGTGGCAGATGAAACTCAATGCAGAGAAATGTGAAATGATTCATTTTGGTAGGAAGAACATGGAGAGACAATATAAAATAAAGGGTACAATTATAAAGAGGGTGTAGGAGCAGAGGGACCTCAGTGTATACGTGCATAAGTCATTGAAGGTTGCAGGACAGGTTGAGAGAGCGGTTAACAAAACATACAGTATCCTGGGCTTTATTAATAGGGGCATAGAGTACAAGAGCAAGGAGATTATGTTGAACATGTAAAAGACACTACTTCAGCCTCAGCTGGAGTATTGCTTACAGCTCTGGGCACCTCACTTTAGGAAAGACGTGAGGTCATTGGAGTAGTACAGAAAAGATTCACAAGAATAGTTCCATGGATGAAGAACCTCAGTTATGAAGATAGATTGGAGAAGTTAGGACTGTTTTCCTTGGAGAAGAGAAGGCTGAGAGGTGATTTGATAGAGATATTCAAAATCATGAGGGTCTGGACAGAGTAGAGAGAAACTGTTACAACTCATGAAAGGATCGTGAATGAGAGGGCACAGTTTTAAAGAATTTGGTAAGAGAAGAAAAAGTGACATGAGGAAAACCTTTTTCACGCAGAGAATGGTTAGGGTCTGGAATGCACTGTGTGAGAGTGTGGTGGAGGCAGGTTCAATTGTAGCAGTCAAAAGAGAATTAGACAGTTATATGAAAAGGAAGAATGTGCAGGGTTATGGAGAGAAGGCAGGGGAATGGAACTGAGTGAACTGCTCTTTCGGACAGCCGGTGCAGACATGATGGATGAATGGCCTCCTTATGCACTGTAATGATTCTGTGATTCTGTGACTTATTTGGAAGAAAAAGAGGATGACCATGAAGCAATTCTGAATGCCAGGATAGTCCAACTTCAGACATGAAGAAGGCCACCTACACACCATTACCTCTTTACTAGATCCATTGGCCTTATCTTTGTTGGTTATGGTTCAACAAGGAGGTGGTCCAAAAGAGCTGCAGCTTTTTGGAGAAGGGCCTTCAGTTGCACTTCAGGAAAACACACCCTTGCTGTAGGCAAGATGACCACTGCCTTGAACATTTTTTGCCTCATGGTCATTCCAAGGGGACCGATGGTAATATTTGCAATATTAATCAATCTGCAGGACATATGTGCATTCACCTGGTGATGGCGACTTGTTCAGAAAAGTGAACAACCAACAAAGTTCCCCAGAGATCCATGGAGGTACAAATCTGAGCTCGAGAATTCTTCTGCATAGCAGAACTCCTCAAAATATAGTGGATTATTGATGGGGTGCATATATAGCCATTAACGTCCCTCTCGGCAGGAATGTAGCCTTCATGAATTGCAAGGCCATTAACGTCCAATTGGTGGTGACCACCGGCACTACAATATAACTGACAACTAAATTCCCTGACAGCACTCATGAGTTTATTTTCCTTCACTCAACCATACCGTGTTATTGATTCCCAGCAAGTGGAGGGTTCGCTTCTTGGGGATCAAGACTTACTACTGTTGATTCCTCTGCACAAAACACAGCAGCTGAGCCTGGATTTATTTCAAAGCCCCACAAGGGTAATAATAAAAATTATTATTGATGAAAAATAAGAAAGACTTGCATTTATATAGCACCTTTCACAACCTCAGGATGACCCAGAGTAATTTACAGCTAATTAAGTACTTCAGAGTATAATCACTGTTGTAATGTAGGAAACACTGTAGCCAGTCCTGCAGCAAAAATGCATTTAACTTAAAGTAGACTGACATTAAAGGGTCAAGTGGGTGTACTGCAAAAGCTGTTTATTAATTGACAATCATCAGAAATAGCCCAAGTTTCATATCTCAGGAACCAACAGGACCTTTAACTGAACTCTTAAAACAAGCTGGGAGCTGAAATGAAATTAATCATACAGAGACACAGACACGACGGATTGACTTGATGAATATGTTAACCAAGAAATAGCTAGAGCAATCAGACCACACAATGGATGTGTTTGTTCAAATTTAAGTGATTGCCCTTACCATGCAATTCCTGTGACCAAGCTGTTAACAGGACTTACAAAATAATGACCGTGATTCCACCGTGTCTGGATCGAGGCCGACATCTCTGGGAAACGTTAATCTCAAAACTGTTACAGAAGGTAAAACTCACTCGCCAACCTGACAGTTCTGATCTTCTTCTACTTTGGCCTCCTTATCTCGAGAGACAATGGATAAGCGCCTGGAGGTGGTCAGTGGTGTGTGGAGCAGCGCTTTGAGTGGCTATAAAGGCCAATTCTAGAGTGACAGGCTCTTCCACAGGTGCTGCAGAAAAATTTGTTTGTCGGGGCTGTTACACAGTTGGCTCTCCCCTTGCGCTTGTCTTTCTTCCTGCCAACTGCTAAGTCTCTTCGACTCGCCACACTTTAGCCCCGCCTTTATGGCTGCCCGCCAGCTCTGGCGAACGCTGGCAACTGACTCCCACGACTTGTGATCAATGTCACAGGACTTCATGTCGCATTTGCAGACGTCTTTAAAGCGGAGACATGGACAGCCGGTGGGTCTGATACCAGTGGCGAGCTCGCTGTACAATGTGTCTCTGGGGATCCTGCCATCTTCCATGCGGCTCACATGGCCAAACCATCTGAAGCGCCGCTGACTCAGTAGTGTGTATAAGCTGGGGATGTTGGCCGCCTCGAGGACTTTTGTGTTGGAGATATGGTCCTGCCACCTGATGCCAAATATTCTCCGGAGGCAGCGAAGATGGAATAAATTGAGACGTTGCTCTTGGCTGACATACGTTGTCCAGGCCTCGCTGCCATAGAGAAAGGTACTGAGGACACAGGCTTGATACACTCGGACTTTTGTGTTCCGTGTCAGTGCGCCATTTTCCCACACTCTCTTGGCCAGTCTGGACAGATCTGATGAGCCCAGAATTTTACCCATTAAAACACCTTTGTGTGTTAATCGGCTATTCATGGACTCAGGATGTGGAAGTAATCAGATTAAGGACTCTATAGATTTGCAGAAACAGACAAAATTAAGATGTTATGCTCAAAAGGGGGGCGGGGGTTGCATCAATCATTGTCACGGGTGTGATCTTTGGATCATAAGAAGTGTGCGTTTAGGACAGATTGGGCGACTTGCAAGGATAAACTACGGGTGGATGTGATCGCTGGGGTGAGTAGTGTTTGAAATTGAAAGGAGTTAGAGAACAGTATGCGTGAGTACAATTTTAAATAATACCGAGTTGTGAGCCTTGACCAGTTTACCCCACCCGGACGGGATCAGGCTGGACTCTGGAATTCGAGTATAATAGGGAAGGTGCGGGTTCACCTACCTACAACAAGCTAGCCAATTTGCACTCAGCAGTTCCGAGAAACAACAGATAATGACCAGACAATCTGTTTTAGTGATGTTGTTTGAGGAGTTAATATTGTCCAGGACACCAGGAAGAACTTCCCTGTTCTTCTTTGAAGTAGTACCATGAGATCTTTTATGCCTACCTGAGAAGCCTGTTTAAAGCGACACGAGCGTGTTTAAAGCGTCGCTTTAAACAGGCTCCAGAAGCTGGCTGAGCATGTCTATCCTGAGGCACAGTGTGGCTTTCGAGCAGAGAGATCCACCATTGACATGCTGTTCTCCCTTCGCCAGCTACAGGAGAAATGCCGTGAACAACAGATGCCCCTCTACGTTGCTTTCATTGATCTCACCAAAGCCTTTGACCTCGTCAGCAGACGTGGTCTCTTCAGACTACGAGAAAAGATTGGATGCCCACCAAAGCTACTAAGTATCATCACCTCATTCCATGACAATATGAAAGGCACAATTCAGCATAGCGGCACCTCATCAGACTCCTTTCCAATCCTGAGTGGCGTGAAACAGGGCTGTGTTCTCGCACCAACACTGTTTGGGATCTTCTTCTCCCTGCTGCTTTCACATGCATTCAAGTCCTCAGAAGAAGGAATTTTCTTCCACTCAAGATCAGATGGCAGGTTGTTCAACCTTGCCCGTCTAAAAGCGAAGACCAAAGTACGAAAAGTCCTCTTTGCTGACGATGCTGCATTAACATCTCACACTGAAGAGTGTCTGCAGAGACTCATCGACAGGTTTGCGGCTGCCTGCAATGAGTTTGGTCTAACCATCAGCCTCAAGAAAACGAACATCATGGGGCAGGACGTCAGAAATGCCCCATCTATCAATATCGGCGATCACACTCTGGCAGTGGTTCAAGAGTTCACCTACCTAGGCTCAACTATCACCAGTAACCTGTCTCTCGATGCAGAATTAAACAAGCGCATGGGAAAGGCTTCCTCTGCTATGTCCAGACTGGCCAAGAGAGTGTGGGAAAATGGCGCACTGACACAGAACAGAAAAGTCCAAGTGTATCAAGCCTGTGTCCTCAGTACCTTGCTCTATGGCAGCGAGGCCTGGACAACGTACATCAGCCAAGAGCGACGTCTCAATTCATTCCATCTTCGCTGCCTCCGGAGAATCCTTGGCATCAGGTGGCAGGATCGTATCTCCAACACAGAAGTCCTCGAGGCGGCCAACATCCCCAGCATATACACCCTACTAAGCCAGCGGCGCCTGAGATGGCTTGGCCATGTGAACCACATGGAAGATGGCAGGATCCCCAAGGACATTGTACAGTGAGCTCGCCACTGGTACCAGACCCACCGGCCGTCCATGGCTCCACTTTAAAGATGTCTGCAAACGCGACATGAAGTCCTGTGACATTGATCACAAGTCGTTGGAGTCAGTTGCCAGCGATCGCCAGAGCTGGCGGGCAACCACAAAGGCGAGTCGAAGAGACTTAGCAGTTGGCAAGAAAAAAGACAGAAGCGCAAGGGGAGAGCCAACTGTGTAACAGCCCTGACAACAAGCTTTATCTGCAGCACCTGTGGAAGAGTCTGTCACTGTAGAATTGGCCTTTATAGCCACTCCAGGCGCTGCTCCACAAACCACTGACCACCTCCTGGCGCTTACCCATTGTCTCTCGAGACAAGGAGGCCAAAGAGAGAGAGAGACCTGAGAAGGATGATGGGGCCTTGGCTTAATGTCTCAACCTTTATTGTAAGGGGGTTGGAGCATAAGGAAGTCACTGTAATTATATAAGATTTTGGTGAGATCACATCTGGGGTACTGCATACAATTTTTTTTTACCTAAGGAGAGATATACTTTCCTTACAGGGGGTGCAACGAAGGTTCACTGGGTTGATTCCTGGGATGAGAGGGCTGTCCTATGAGGAGACAGTGAATAGAAATAGCCTATATCCCCCGGAGTTTAAAAGAATAAAGGTGATCTAATTGAAATGTATAAAATTCTTACAGGACTTGGTAGAGTAGATGCTGAGAGATTGTTTCCTTGGCTGGCGAATCTAGAACTAGGGGTCATAGTCTCAGTATAAGGGGTTGATCATTTAGGACTGAGATGAGGAGACATTTCTTCACGCAGAGGGTTGCGAATCTTTGGAATTCTTTCCCAGAAGGCTACAGATACTCAGTTGATAAGTATGCTCAAGACCGAGAACCATAGATTTTTCAGCACCAAAGGAGGCAAGGGATATGGGGATAGGGCAGAAAGTGGAGTTGTTGTAGAGTTCAGCCATGATCTTACTGAATGCGGAGCAGCCTTGAGGGGCCATATGGTCTACTGCTGCTCCTATTTCTTATGTTCTTCTCTGAAGATGGCACCTCTGTCAGGGTAGCACTCTCTCAATGCCGCCTTAGATATCTGGAGTGGGTCTTGAACCTACACCTCTAACTTAGAGGCTGAGAGTGCTGCCACTGATTCACAGCCACAGCAGATACTCTCAAACAGCGTTTGCTCAGGATGGGTTAGGGGATGTCCTGTAGTAGTAGCTTGTCAAAGTTTTTCCATTATCGTAGTTTGCCATATACCGCACGACACAGCCATCAAAAGAGGGATCCTCTTTTTACTGGGGACTCTGCATTGAGCTACTCGGCCATCTTTTTCGAGGCAGCTTTGACTCAACTTGCTGAGAAGGGTGTTTTGCACACTCAAACATAGCATATCTCCTTGGCATCACCTCCCTGCTACAATCTGGAAGACCCTGGCTCCTCTCTGCACAACACAAACAAGGGAAAGCAGAATTCAACAATTTGCAGACAACAGAAAATGCAGGTGTCACTTTATGGAACAGTGCCTGCATATTCATGGTCCTGCCCAGGACCTGAGCCTGTGCATCCTATCGCAGACCCCAAATCATGCTGAGAGTGCACAAATGCTATGTAAATGAGGGGACAGCAGAAAAAATGGGTAACTATTCTGTGTGCCAAAATGTACCATTGCAAACATGACCAGGGCAGAATTTCAGTCCCTAAATACAAAGATTTTATAAATGATGGCTGGGGGTGGCAAAAGCATTGTCCTATCTCATGAGCAGTGATGGTAAGCAATTAAAGTACTTTAATACCGTATTAGGGGGACAATAGCACAGTGGCAGACATGCTGAATACTGTGCATTGTAGAAGGTTTCCTCTTACTTTGTATGAGTCACTAAGGTTATTGGACTTCTTTCTCTACAGATTGGAGTAGTTAAGTTGACATTGTCTATCTGGACATTCTCTTCTACTTCCCCTGGGCAGCTCTTCTTGAGACATTGGGCTAGATTTTGTAGTCCCGCCGCCGGGAGCAGCAGTGGGTGTGGAACATGGCAGCCATCCCCCATGGGACTCACGTGCGGCACCACCCGTGATTACATTGCGGGCAGCCACTTTACATATTGACGGCGGTCGCCGCCCCCATCACATGCTGAGGGTGGCCTATGCGATGCTGTGAACGATGTCACCAGATTTGCTGGCATTATTTTTAAAAGGCTGCCGGTCCTGCAAACATATGCAGAGTTTCTCCCGAGGCCACATCCATAAAATAATGCAGAGTTGCCCCCCCCCATATATACACTGAATGCAGAATTAACGCCTTCCCTCCCCATGCATACACTGAATGCAGACTTGACCCCCAACCCCCCATGTATACACTGAATGCAGACTTGACCCCCAACCCCCCATGCATACAATGAATGCAGAATTGCCCGCCTACACCTATACACTGAATGCAGGGTTGACCCCTTCCCCCAATGTGTACACTGAATGTACAGTTAACCCTTTCACCAACCCCCCCATCTATACTCAAAATGCAGCGGTGACCCCTTCCCCTCCTCCATGGTGCCAGCTTCTCCTGGACAGAAAAGCGAAGGCACTTGAGTGCCGCACGTCATTCTGAAGATTGGGAACGGATGGGAAGATCATGGCAGATGACATGGTAACGTATGCAGAGAAGTATTTTAAGTATTCTAACTAAGTCCCATTGCAGAGCAGCAGAGAGGCTGCCACAGAGCTTCCCCGCCGCAGTGAAGATCGGGCCCGGCAATCCTGGTGTCGGATTCTGTGGCGGTCGCTGCCACTCCAATTCCATGGCCCCACCCCCGCCACGAAATCTGACATCAGGCTGAGAACAAAATCCAGCCCATTGTGATACTCCATGCCACGGAGATCCTCCCTTCTTCAGCCTGCCTTACTGCAACAACATTATTACTTCTGTATCTGTGAACTTGGGGGCTCTTGCTGTACACTTTCTTTGAATTTCATTTCAACAAAAATGACAATAGCGTCTGCCCTTTGAGCTGCTATGTGCAATTAAATACAGCATTAGCATGCTATTTCTTCTCCTTCCCCTAATAATTTAGCTCGTAGTTACAGAATTATGCAATTTTACAGCACAGAAGTGGCCATCATGCTTGTGGCGACTCTGAAAAACCGATCTACTTAGTCCCATTCCCCTGGACCTTTGCCATAGCTGTAAGTTTTTCTTTTACAAATGTTTATCTATTTCTCTATTAAAAGCTTTAATGGATTCTGCTGCCCTCACTGTTTCTGGTATGGCATGCCATGCCCCTACAACTCTCAATATAAAACAATTCTCCTCACCTCCCACTTTGTTATTATGGCTCTTATGGTGATCATCTTAACTATCCCCAAAACTGGCAATATATTTAATGTTATCTGAACCTTTTGGGAAAGATAACTGAAATCTTTGACTACACATGCACCTTTTTTGCTCTAGTGTATCAAATTTAAAAATCTGAGCAGGAATTTTGGTCAGATTATTAAATATTTTGTTCTGCATAGAGCTTCTGTCACTCCCCAAAGGGTGGCACAGTGGTGCAGTGGTTAGCACTGCAGCCTCACAGCTCCAGCAACCCAGGTTCAGTTCTGGGTACTGCCTGTGTGGAGTTTGCAAGTTCTCCCTGTGACTGTGTGGGGTTTATACCGGGTGCTCTGGTTTCCTCCCACAGCCAAAGACTTGCAGGTTGCTAAGTAAATTGGCCATTGTAAATTGCCCCTAGTCTAGGTAGGAGAATTGAGGGAAGGTAGGTATTATGGGATTAATGTAGGATTAGTATAAATGGCTGGTTGATGGTCAGCACAGACTCATTGGGCCAAAGGGCCTGTTTCAGTGCTGTATCTCTCTATGACTCTAAGTTTGAATATGAATTAGGAGCAGGAGTAGGCCACTTGACCCTTCAAACCTGCTCTGCCATTCAATAAGTGCATGGCTGAACCGATTACTCCACATTTCCATCTAGCCTGATAACCTTCCACCCCCTTGCTTATCAAGAATCTATCTACCTCTGCCTTAAAAATATTCAAAGACTCTGCTTCCACTGCCTTTTGAGGAAATGAATTCCAAAGACTCATGACCCTCTGGGAGAAAAAATTTCTCCTCATCTCTGTCTTAAATGGGCGACCCCTTATTTTTAAACAGTGACTCCTAGTTCTAGTTTCTCCCACAAGGGGAAACATCCTTTCCACATTCACCCTGTAAAGCCCCCTCAGGATCTTATATGTTTCAATCAAGTCGCCTCTTACTTTTCCAGCGGATACAAGCCTAGCCTGTCCAATCTTTCCTCATAAGACAGCCCACCCATTCCAGGTATTAGTCTAGTAAACCTTCTCTGGACTGCCTCCAACGCATTTACATCCTTCCTTAAATAAGGAGACCAATATTGTACACAGTACTCCAGATGTGGTCTCACTAATGCCATGTATAGCTGAAGCATAACCTCCCTACTTTTGAATTCAATTGCCCTTGCGATAAATGATAACATTCTATTAGCTTTCTTAATTACGTGCTGTACGTGCATACTAACCTTTTGTGATTCATGCACTAGGACACCCAGATCCCTCTGCATCTCAGAGCTCTGCAATCTCTCACCATTTAGATAATATGTTTCTTTTTTATTCTTCCTGTCAAAGTGGACAATTTCACACCTTCCCACATTATACTCCATTTGCCAGGTCTTTGCCCACTCACTTAACCTATCTGTATCCCTTTGTAGCCTCCTTATGTCCTCTTCACAAGTTACTTTCCTACCTATCTTTTGTGTCATCAGCAAATTTAGCAACCATACCTTCGGTCGCTTCTTCTAAGTCATTTATATAAATTGTAAAAAGTTGAGGCCCCAGCACAGTTCTGTGTGGCTCACCACTCATTACATCTTGCCAACCAGAAAATTACCCATTTATGCCTACTCTGTTTCCTGTTAGCTAACCAATCTTCTATCCATGCCAATATGTTACCCCCTACACCATGAGCTTTTATTTTCTGCGATAACCTTTGATGTGGTACCTTATCAAATGCCTTCTGGAAATACCTTAAGACAACTCTGCAATTTATGTCGCATTTCTGTGTTGATAGGCTCATACTGAAAGAGCTGACGAACTTCTAGAACAGAGGGACACTTTAAGACAGGAGGAGATGAAGAGTCCACTTGCTGGTTGTGCAGATTGTAGAGGTATGTACCAACATGAGGCCCTGGTATCTTGTACTGGAAACATTAGAAACAAAAAGAGAAACCAGTTTTTCTTGTATCAGACAAGTATCAGTCAAGTAAAGATTTCTGCATCTGTAAATTCTACACTCAACATGACAGTAATCAATTGTACCAAGTTTAGATTAGAGATCTTTACTGCAGCTTTTAAAATATGTTTAAAAAAATCTGACATTAAAAATGTGGAAAACATCACAAAGCTCAGTAACCAAGCAGATTTACACTGCATTCAGGCCAGAATATTTTTACTCTCAAACCTTTTTTCACCCGTCCAGAAAATAATGGGGTTGATTTGAACTGCACTCCCGTCCAGAAACCATGGTGGGGTGGGGGGGTGGGGGGGTGGGGAAGTGGGTGGCGGTGGGAGCAATTAAAATGGAGAGGGGCACTTTTCCACTCCAATTTAGTGGGCTGCAATTTTAAATTGCTGTCAGGATCTGGATCCAACACCAGAAGCGTGTAAAGTTTATTTTTTTTGAAAAGGGTTTCCATGTGAGCCAGGAGGAGCAGGAATGTTCCTCTGGACCCCACAAGGAAACCTTGGGCCACTCCTTCCTGAGGCTTTCCACTCTCCCAACCATGATTCCTCTCCATGTGCCCTCCAATGCACTTGCCTTCTGTCAGGACCTGTCAGGCCCGAGGAGTGACCTCCGAGCCGCAAAATTTTAACAACCAGTTAGCCACTTCCTGCTGACTTTCAGGCTTTTTTGATCAGGAGGTCAGCAAGATGCATGGTAATGAGGCTAAAATCAGCTGAGAGTCACGGTTACTGTGCCCAGAAGGGCCAGGTGCTTGCTAAGCCGTTTTCTCGCCCAGGAATAAAAATGGACCCTAGTAACTCTTAGTATGGTATAATTCCACAGATGCTGTCAGTCCGAATATATCTTATTCAAAATGCCAGTGCTTGTTTATGAGCTAGAACAAGTGTTAGCCAGTTATATGACTGCATGAGCTGTCACAGCTTAGCCTGATATTTTCTGCACCCATGCATCGATACAGAAACATCTGCAGCAAGGGTCTTTTGATAATAATGAGGAATGAGAACTTCTTTGCTAGCTGAGACCAGTGTTGCTATGACTGAGATCTGTTAACTCAGCAAAGAACTGGAATTGAACTAGCAGCACCAGCATGGCACAAAACCAATATAAAAGAAGCTTGTGCATCACATCATGTAATGCACTTATCCATTAAGCCATCTATGAGATCAGATTTTACATACTAAATTATATAATTGTCAATACATTGATTATCCACAAGTTTTGTAAATACAGAAGGGAATGGAAACATATAAAAAAAGGACTCACAGCATCATGCATTTTGCATTGCACACAGGACCTTACAGAAACAAATATAGCAACACAGGTTTTGGCACTTAAAGTTTCTTAAATACTGAAGTACTAATAACTCTGTGTTACCACCAGGTGTGATAGGGGTCTAGGGGTTCCCTCTCAGCCTTGGCCTGGTCTAACCGTAACAGGGTTTAATTTTAGAAACAACATGTTTTTAGCTCCCCCTCGGTGAATCCTTGTTCACCGCTTTCCAATTGTAAGGCAAAGAAATCAATTTGACAGGTTTCCTTAGATTTAAACAAGAAAGGTGGAAGTTCATTAATCTTAAGCTCTAATTCAGTTAGTGACTACGAGTATGCTAGCATGCATACACGATAAACACACATGCAGATAGAGACAGAAAAAGTAGAAGGAATAAAGGGGAAAAGTTTGAGGCAATATCTGGTAGTTATTTACGGTCCTTTAAGTTCAATGTGGAGTCTTTGGCTGCCGGTAAGTTTTGCTGTTCGTTGGGGCTCAGTGCACGCTTCAACTTGTTTCGATGTAGGCGTCTTTTCTCTCTTGAGGTTTTAGTGACTTCAGGGGGTCCAGAGGATTGTGAGAAAACGGGAGACAACCAGCCAGGAGAGAGGCTCCCTTGTTCCAGCTTCAGTTACAATCTGCAGTCTGACGAAACTGTCCTGTGAGCACAATTCAAAACTCCAAATTGGCCAGCAGGTTAGTCATGTGACTAACCCCTCATTTGGGAACAACTGCTCCTGAGGTTTGTGGATTCCAAAACTCTTGGTGGCCGGGTGGGGGGTGGTGGTAGGAGGTTGGGGGAGATCACCATTGCCCAGCCCAATCTCTGTTAACTGAATCAGTGAGCAATTCTTTTGCCTCTCCAAGCACTGTTTCTTAGTATGCAAATGTCCTCCAACCAAGTGTCTGGTGATCCCTTTTTAAACAAGTCATTTCTTCATTCCAGCAACAGTTTAAAATTAATGTTCATATGACGAAATTAATAGGCCTCATTCTTGGCAGCTGGGGGTCTTCATGACACCTCCACACCCAGAGGAATGAAAAACAATTTTTTTTTAAAGAACATTTCATTAACAGGGAATAGAGAGAAGATAAGTACAGGAAAAGATACATGCATCTCTCTCATTCATTCAGAAATCCTAACAGTTGTTACAGACTATCTCTTCTTGGTAGCAGTGCTGCTTTAAACTGCTCTTTTTGGCATCGGAGTAAACGTGTGATTTTTGGGGAAGTTTTCCAGTTTGCACATTTCCATGACTGCCTAGAGTGTCTTTGTTTTTGTTGAGGTCTGCAGGGGGAGGGTTAGATTTAATTAGCCCTAAGTGGGAGTTCTGCTCATGTCGGCAGTGGGCGGTTCTACTCTGAACTCTCTTTCAGTGCGTTGATGAGTCATGCAAGTGCTTTTCACTTTAGGGGTGGTTGGTTCCCTTTTCTCCTGACTGTGGGGGTGGATTCCTTGCTAATCTTCCCTTTGTTCTCTGGGACGTTCCTGTTTGATTTTGCTGCACTCCCCTGTAGCACTTTGACTAGGTGAGGCATCACCCTCATGGTTTCTCTGCCCTTTTGAGGACTTTCTTTGTCTCTGCAGGTTCCTATAAATGCTGTTATCAACTTTGGTGGAGTACTTCTAGTGTCTGCATTTACATAGGAGGATGTGGAGTTTAACTTTTCAAATATTATGGGGCTGGTTGACCAGACAGTAGGGATTCCTCCTGGACTTCCTTTAACCTCCCCTATTGGTCCCTTTTCTCTCTTTTCTTTCTAACCTTCTGCCAGTCTTGTGTCTGCCTGTCCCCTTTTGTTCTCGGCAGGGGTCCCTTACAGTTCACCAGCCCTCTGCTGGAGGGTCCTCCAAACACCAATACAGGGCTTAGGGGTGCAGATTTCACTGTAAGTTGGGGTTTCCCCTCAACCTAGCACATGTGGCAACTCCTGCAGAACTCCATCATGTCTTTGTGGAGTTTTGGCCAGTCAAACTACTGTCTTATGTGGGTTTTGGTTTTTCGTATACCGACACAAAAACAGCCACTGTAGTCTCGTGGGCCATTCTTAATATTTCTCTCTGGTACCTCTGCGGCATCACTAACTGGTGAAGCACTGTCCACTCCTTGCTCTCAGGTCTGTGAGGAGAACTCCACTTCCTCATCAGTCTTCTTTGGCCTCCTTATCTCGAGAGACAATGGGTAAGCGCCTGGAGGTGATCAGTGGTGTGTGGAGCAGCGCCTGGAGTGGCTATAAAGGCCAATTCGAGAGCGACAGGCTCTTCCACTGGTGCTGCAGAAAAATTTGTTTGTCGGGGCTGTTACACAGTTGGCTCTCCCCTTGCGCTTTTGTCTTTTTTCCTGCCAACTGCTAAGTCTCTTCGACTCGCCACACTTTAGCCCCGCCTTTATGGCTGCTCGCCAGCTCTGGCGAACGCTGGCAACTGACTCCCACGACTTGTGATCAATGTCACAGGATTTCATGTCGCGTTTGCAGACGTCTTTAAAACGGAGACATGGACGGCCGGTGGGTCTGATTCTAAACGAGTACTTTGCATCGGTATTCACCAAGGAGAGGGACATGACGGATGTTGAGGTTAGGGACAGATGTTTGATTACTCTCGGTCAAGTCGGCATAAGGAGGGAGGAAGTGTTGGGTATTCTAAAAGGCATTAAGGTGGACAAGTCCCCAGGTCCGGATGGGATCTATCCCAGGTTACTGTGGGAAGCGAGAGAGGAAATAGCTGGGGCCTTAACAGATATCTTTGCAGCATCCGTAAACACGGGTGAGGTCCCGGAGGACTGGAGAATTGTTAATGTTGTCCCCTTGTTTAAGAAGGGTAGCAGGGATAATTCAGGTAATTATAGACCAGTGAGCCTGATGTCAGTGGTAGGGAAGCTGCTGGAGAAGATACTGAGGGATAGGATCTATTCCCTTTTGGAAGAAAATGGACTTATCAGTGATAGGCAACATGGTTTTGTGCAGGGAAGGTCATGTCTTACCAACTTAATAGAATTCTTTGAGGAAGTGACAAAGTTGATTGATGAGGGAAGGGCTGTAGATGTCATATACATGGACTTCAGTAAGGCGTTCCATAAGGTTCCCCATGGTAGGCTGATGGAGAAAGTGAAGGCGCATGGGGTCCAAGGTGTACTAGCTAGATGGATAAAGAACTGGCTGGGCAACAGGAGACAGAGAGTAGCAGTGGAAGGGAGTTTCTCAAAATGGAGACGTGTGACCAGTGGTGTTCCACAGGGATCCGTGCTGGGACCACTGTTGTTTGTGATATACATAAATGATTTGGAGGAATGTATAGGTGGTCTGATTAGCAGGTTTGCAGACGACACTAAGATTGGTGGAGTAGTAGATAGTGAAGGGGACTGTCAGAGAATACAGCAGAATATAGATAGATTGGAGAGTTGGGCAGAGAAATGGCAGATGGAGTTCAATCAGGGCAAATGCGAGGTGACGCATTTTGGAAGATCCAATTCCAGAATGAACTATACAGTAAATGGAAAAGTCCTGGGGAAAATTGATGTACAGAGAGATTTGGGTGTTCAGGTCCATTGTTCCCTGAAGGTGGCAACGCAGGTCAATAGAGTGGTCAAGAAGGCATACGGCATGCTTTCCTTCATCGGTGGGGTATTGAGTACAAGAGTTGGCAGGTCATGTTACAGTTGTATAGGACTTTGGTTCGGCCACATTTGGAATACTGCGTGCAGTTCTGGTCGCCACATTACCAAAAGGATGTGGATGCTTTGGAGAGGGTGCAGAGGAGGTTCACCAGGATGTTGCCTGGTATGGAGGGCGCTAGCTATGAAGAGAGGTTGAGTAGATTAGGATTATTTTCATTAGAAAGACAGAGGTTGAGGGGGGACCTGATTGAGGTGTACAAAATCATGAGAGGTATAGACAGGTTGGATAGCAAGAAGCTTTTTCCCAGAGTGGGGGATTCAATTACAAGGGGACACGAGTTCAAAGTGAAAGGGGAAAAGTTTAGGGGGGATATGCGTGGAAAGTTCTTTACGCAGAGGGTGGTGGGTGCCTGGAACGCGTTGCCAGCGGAGGTGGTAGACGCAGGCACGATAGCGTCTTTTAAGATGTATCTAGACAGATACATGAATGGGCAGGAAGTAAAGAGATACAGACCCTTAGAAAATAGGCGACAGGTTTAGATCGAGGATCTGGATCGATGTAGGCTTGGAGGGCCGAAGGGCCTGTTCCTGTGCTGTAATTTTCTTTTTTTTTTCTTTATACCAGTGGCGAGCTTGCTGTACAATGTGTCTTTGGGGATTCTGCCATCTTCCATGCGGCTCACATGGCCTAGCCATCTCAAGCGCTGCTGACTCAGTAGTGTGTATAAGCTGGGGATGTTGGCCGCCTCGAGGACTTCTGTGTTGGAGATACGGTCCTGCCACCTGATGCCAAGTATTCCCCGGAGGCAGCGAAGATGGAATGAATTGAGACGTCGCTCTTGGCTCACATACGTTGTCCAGGCCTCGCTGCCATAGAGCAAGGTACTGAGGACACAGGCTTGATACACTCGGACTTCTGTGTTCCGTGTCAGTGCGCCATTTTTCCACACTCATCAGTATCTCATTCTTAAGATAGTAGCAATCAGGGACTCCCTCTGCTTCCATTTCAGACTGGGCACCCTGTGCTAACTCTCTCAATACTGGGTCAGCTTGCTGAGCCTCAGCTAGGGAAGATTCATTTAATTCATTCCCGTGGTCTTATAACTTTCCAAAGAAAGTTTCAGACAGACAGACCTCAAGTTTACCTTCCTGCAGTGCCAATTCAGTCTCCTCTCAGGGAGCTGGTTTGATCATGGCCTGATTCATTACACATTCAGGGAAACTGCAGGGGACAGTCTCCTGCCACTGCCCTGTGTCTCTGACCTCCTGCGGTCTCTCTTTCACTACTGGGAAAGCTACCACCTTCATCCCCGCTCGATCGTTATTTAGCAGCAGGTCAAGTTCGTCCACAGGCAAACTAGGGACAATCCCTACCATCACCGGCCCCGAAACTAGGTCGCACTCCAAGTGCACCTGGTGTAAAGGTACAGGCATACACTGCCCTCCAATACCATTCACCACCATTCTGGTGTTCACTGCACTCTCTGGGGGAAAGGTCAGGCCTTTTCCCAGTAAATGGATCTAGTGGCCCCTGTGTCCCTGAGAATTACTATGGGCTTGCTTGCTGCACTCCAGGGGTATGGGGTTACTCTCCCTTCAGACACACAACCCTGATAACCTTCAGGAATCCTATTAAATTTTCCTGCACTTGCAGCAGTAGGCTTCCTGGGTCTCATTCTTAGTGCAGTTAAAGCCACAGCTTGTTCTGCTGTGCTTTCCATCATGGGTCCCTTCTCCATCACTGCGTGGGTGTGCCCTGATTAACCCTAACGGTTTTTCCTTTAATTTCTAGCAGTCAGCTCTTAGATGCCCTGATTTATTACAATGGAAGCACACAGGTCTCTGGGTCTCACTCCTACTTCCAGCACCTTTCCTTTTGGTTGGAGGAAGCCCCCTGTGTCTCCTGCTTTTCTTTCCCTCCCAGGACTGCTTGGGCTTCTATCACCTTCCCACCCTGTGTCCTTTTCGGACTTGTGGGGATGATTAGGAAAGGTTTTCCCCTCGAGAACCAATTTACAAATGAGAGCAAACTAATTCGCCAGCACTGGGCTCCAGGAACATTCTGTTCCTCTACATGCGTCTTCATGAGAGTGGGAGAAAGTTTTTAAATTCCTCAAGTAAAATTACTTCTCTGAGATTCTCATAGCTGAGCTGCACTTTAAGGGCCCTCAGCCACTGGTCAAAAGCCAGCTGCTTATTTCTCTCAAACTCAAGTTAAGTTTGATCAGCTTGCTTCTTGAAGGTTCTAAAACCCTTTGGTGATAGGCTTCGGGTACTAACTCATATGCCCGGAGGATAGCATTTTTGTCAGTTCCTAATTTGATGAACTCTCATCTGGCAACATGGAATAAACCTCATGGGCTTTTTCTACTAATTTGCTCTGTGTCAGCAGAGTCCAAGCCTCAGCTGGCTACTTTAATTGCCTTGCCAATTTTTCAGAAGACACAAAAAATGCTTCCACGTCTGACTAATTGAATTTTGGAATCAGTTGGGAGAGTTTTAACAATTCTGTACCCAGCTCTGAATTATGCTCCTCCATATTGGCTATGCTTTCACTGGGGTTATTCTGTCACCCCTAGTTAACTCAAGTCGCCTCAGCTCTCTCTCTTCGCATTCCTTCTGGAAGACTGTTTTTTTCTCTCTTTCCTCTCTCTTTTTCTTCACGTTCCTTCTGAAAGGTTCTTTCTTTCTATCTCTCCTGTATCTCTCTTTCTCTTTCTTTAAATTGATGTTTCCTCTGTTCCAATTGTACCTTTGCTAGCAATATCTTGTCAGAGTCTATTTCTAACCCTGTTTCTGCTTCTTTCGATTCAAGGGAAAAATGGTTGGCCACTAGCCTTAGGAGTTCAGACTTCCTAGCCTTGCCACATACAGTGATCCCACTGGCCAGTCAATTTCCTCAACTCCTCCATAGACAGTGTCTTTAACTTATCCCAAGTTACTTCACTCTGGCTTGGGGAGCTACTAGCTTCAGTCACAGACATGTTAGTATTCTAGCACTCACAACTACCAGAAAACCTGTATTGAAATCTTTTTTGATTGGGATTAATTTGGCTTCACACTTCCAATTTCTTGTTTGTCTTTGGGTCAAGTCCAGGACGCTAGCCCCCAAATTTCTGTTACGACCAGCTGAGATAGGGGTCTAAGGGTTCCCTCTCAGCCTTTGCCTGGCCTAACCGTAATAGGGTTTAATCTGAGAAACAGCGTGTTTTTAGCTCCCCCTTGGTGAATCCTTGTTCACCGCTTTCCAACTGCAAGGCAAAGAAATCAATTCGACAGGCTTTCTTAGATTTAAACAAGAAAGGTGGCAGTTCATTAATCTTAAACTTTAATTCGGTTAACGACTACGAGTACGCGACACGACCACGCTAGCATGCATATGTGATAAACACACACGGAGATAGAGACAGAGAAAGTAGAAGGAATAAAGGGGAAAAGTTTGAGGCAATATCTGGTAGTTATTTACGGTCCTTTAAGTTCAATGTGGAGTCTTTGGTTGCTGGTAAGTCTTGCTGTTCGTTGGGGCCCAGTGCACACTTCAACTTGTTTCGATGTAGGAGTCTTTTCTCTCATGAGGTTTAAGCGACTTCAGTGGGTCCAGAGGCTTGTGAGAAAACGAGAGAGAGCCTGCCAGGGGAGAGGCTCCCTTGTTCCAGCTTCAGTTACAATCTGCAGTCTGACCAAACTGTCCTGTGAGCACAATTCAAAACTCCAAGTTGGCCAGCAGGTTAGTCATGTGACTAACCCCCTAACCCCTCATTTGGGAACAACTGCTCCTGAGGTTTGTGGATTCCAAAGCTCTCGGTGGGGGGGGGGGGCAGGGGGTGTAGTGCTGTCTCTTACACTGACAAGATATGGATCACCATTGCCCGGCCCAATCTCTGTTAATTGAAACAGTGAGCAATTCTTTTGTCTCTCCAAGCACTGTCTCTTAGTTATTTCTTTACTCTAGCAACAGTTTAAAATTAATGTTCATATGATGAAATTAATATGCCTCATTCTTGGCAACTGGGGGTCTTCATGACATCTGTAACCAGGAATAATGAACAAGAATGACAAACAACAACCCAGTCTTCCCCCTACATCCAACTAACATCCTTTAAAGGATTAGAGGTACCTCTGCTTGAGGAAATGTGTCCCACTTTCTTGATTGAAGGTTGGGAGGGATAATGTTAGCTACATCCTTTTTAATTAACCAGTGTGATCCAATGTCTTCAGTAGATGGCTGGAGAAATGTGATACCCAGAACACCTATTTGAAGTAGAGATGGAAAAAGCTTAAAGTCAAAAGAAATAAAACCAAAATATTTCTATTAAAGTGTTTTTTAAAAATGCTTTCAAAACTTTACATTACATTCGAATCACTCTGTGAACACCAGAATATAAATAATTATTTTAATTTTAAAATTAAATTCTCCCACCATTTCCCATTTATAGTAAGAAAGTAGTGCATCTATGTTCGCTGACAATACAAAGTTGGGTAGGAAAGTAAGCTGTGAGGAGGATGAAAATAGGCTTAAAAGGGAGATAGGTTAAGTGAGTGGGCAAGAGCATGACAAATGGAATATAATGTGGGGAAATGTGAAACCTTGGTAGGAAGAGCAGAAAACCAGGATGTTTTTTAACTGGCGAGAGCCTGGGAACAGTTGGTATCCAAAGGGATCTAGCTGTCCTTGTGCACAAATCACAAAGTTAACATGCAGGTACGGTAAGCAATTAGGAAAGCAAATGGTATGTTAGCCTTTATTGCAAAGGGGTTGGCGTATAACAGTAAAGAAGTTTTGTTGCAATTGTAAGGTCTGGAGTGTGCTCCAGTAGAGGCAAGTGCATATTTTTTTTGAGGCCCTGTATCAATGGGAGTGCTTTGTTAGCTGTCAGTTGGTGGTGTTCTTTTAGGAGAATGTTTTCCCTGTGGACCTACAAACCGATGACAGCCCCATCTCATGATGGTGCACCTCCTGGTTAATTGCTAACATCACCGACTGCAACATGGTAACTGATCCAAGTAGTGAAGTCCCAGGTTTCAACCTTCCAAACCTCAACCACTTGAGGACGGGCTAGGGAAGATGAGGCCACTTGCTCCACAAGTGGAACATGAGGACCAGCTCAAATTATGACTGCAGCCATCCAGGTCAGACCATCTCCCACATATTGAACTCTTGCCCTGAGAGATCAGGTGGCATCACAACCATTCATACTACATCAGCTGAAGCCATTGAATGGATTGTTAACCTCAATATCGAAGTATAACGGCTTCCCCAACCATACAAATATAGTACAATTGTATAGGGCCTTGGTGAAACCACAACTGGAGTCCTTATACAGTTTTGGTCTCCTTACATAAGGAAGGATATATTTGTCTTGGAGGGAGTGCAACAAAGGTTCACTAGACTGATTCTTGTGAAGAGGATATTGTCTATGAACAGAGATTGATCAAACCAGGTCTATATTCCCTAAAATTTAGAAGAATGCGAATTGATCTCATTGAAACATATAAAAATTCTTAAAGGGCTTGACAGGGTAGATGTTGGGAGGATGTTTTTTTTGGCTGCGAAGTCTAGAACTAGAGGTCAGTCTCAGAATTAGGGGTTGGCCATTTAGGACTGAGATAAGGAGATATTTCTTCATTCAGAGAGTTGTGAATCTTTGGAATTCTCTACTCTAGAAAGCTGTGGATGCTCTGTTGTCAAGAATAGACAGATCTAGGAGCTCAAAACCAGGCATCCATGAAGCGCTGTGGGCCATCAGCAGTGGCAGAATTCTAGTCAACCACAATCTGTAACCTATGCCCTGGCATATACTTCACTCTACCATTACCATCAAGCCAGGGAACCAACTCAGGTTCAAGGAAGAGTGTTGGAGAGCATGCCAGGAGCAGCACCAGGCATACCTAGAAATGAGAAGCCAACTTGGTGAAGTTACAATGCAGGACAACATGCATGCTAAATAGCAGAAGCAGCATGCTATAGACAGAGCTAAGTGATCCCTCAACCAATGGATCAGATTATATCTCTGCAGTTCTGCCATACCCAGTCGTAAATCGTGGTGGACAATTAAACAGCTAACCGGAGGAGGAGGCTACACAAACATCCCCATCCTCAATGATAGGGGAGCCCAGCACATCAGTGCAAAAGACAAGACTGAAGCATTTGGAACCATCTTCAGCCAGAAGTGCCGAGTGGATGATCCATCTAGGCCTCCTCCTGAGGTCCCCACCATCATAGATGCCAGTCTTCAGCCAATTAGATTCACTACATGTGAAATCAGGAAAGGGCAGAAGGCACTGGATACAGCAAAGGCTTTGGGTCCTGACAACATCCTGGCTACAGTCCTGAAAACTTGTGCTCCAGAACTAGCCACGCCCCTAGCCAAGCTGTTCCAGTACAGCTACAATAATGGCATCTACCCAACAATGTGGAAAATGCCCAGGCATGTCCTGTCTTCAAAAAGCAGGATAAATCCAATCCAGCCAATTACCACCCCATCAGTCTACTCTCAATCATCAGCAAAGTGATGGAAGGTTTGACAGTGCTATCAAGCAGCATTTACTCAGCAATAACCTGCTCACCAATGCTCATTTTGGGCTCCTCCAGAGTCATTCAGCTCCAGACCTTATTATAGCCATGGTCCAAGCATGGACGAAAGAGCTGATTCCCAGAGGTGAGATGAGAGTGACTGTCCTTGACATCAAGGCAGTATTTGACCAAATGTAGCTTCAAGGAGTCCCAGCAAAATTGAAGTCAATGGGAATCAGAGGGAAAGCTCTTCACTGGCTGTTGGACCTAGCATAAAGGAAGATGGTTGTGGTTGCTGGAGGCCAATCAACTCAGTCCCAGGACATCGCTGCTGTGGTAGCTCTGGGTAGTGTCCGGGGCCCAACAATCTTCAGCTGTTTCATCAATGATGAAGCTTTTGATAAGGTCCTGCATGGGAGATTGATTAAGAAGGTAAGAGCCCATGGGATCCAAGGCAATTTGGATCCAAAATTGGCTTAGTGGCAGGAGGCAGAGGGTGATGGTCAAGGGTTGTTTTTGCGAGTGGAAGCCTGTGACCAGTGGTGTACTGCAGGAATCGGTGCTGGGACCCCTTACTGTTTGTATTGTACACCATTAATGATTTAGACATGAATATAGGAGGTATGATCAGTAAGTTCACAGATGACACGAAAATTGGTAGTGTCTAAATAGTGAAGAGGAAAGCCTTAGTTTACAGGACGATATAGATGGGCTGGTAAGATGGGCAGAGCAGTGGCAAATAGAATTTAATCCTGAGAAGTGTGAGGTGATACTTTTTGGGAGGACTAACAAGGCAAGGGAATATACAATGGATGGTAGGACCCTAGGAAGTACAGAGGGTCAGAGGGACCTTGGTATACTTGTCCATAGATCACTGAAGGCAGCAGCACAGGTTAGATAAGGTGGTTAGGAAGGCATATGGGATACTTGCCTTTATTAGCCAAGGCACAGAATATAAGAGCAGGGAGGTTATGATGGAGCTGTATAAAATGCTAGTTAGGCCACAGCTGGAGTACTGTGTACAGTTCTGAAGGGATAGTAGAGGCAGGAACTCTCACAACATTTAAGAAGTATTCAGATGAGCACTTGAAATGCCATAGCATACAAGGCTATGGGCCAAGTGCTGGAAAATGGGATTAGAATAGATAGGTGCTTGATGGCCAGCACAGACACGATGGGCCGAAGGGCTTGTTTCTGTGCCGTATAACTCTTTGACTCTATGACTCTAATAATCTTCTCTCCAACATAAAATCAGATTTGGGGATGTTCACAAATGATTGCAATGTTCGATATCATTCGCAACTCCTCGGATACTGAAGCAGTCCTTGCCTGCATGCAGCAAGACTTGGACAACATTCAGGCTTGGGCTGATAAGTGGCAAGTAACATTCATGCCACACAAGTGTCAGGCAATGACCTGCTCCAACAAAAGAGAATCTAACCATCTCCCCTTGCCGTTCAATTACATTACCATCGCTGAATCTCCCACCATCAACATCCTGGGGGGGAGTCACCACTGACCAGAAACTTAACTGGTCCTGCCACATCATACTGTGGCTACAAAAATGAGCCAGAGGCTGGAATTCTATGGCAAGTAACACACCTCCTGACTTCCCAAAGCCTGTCCACCATCTACAAGACACAAGCCAGGAGTGTGATGGAATACTCTCCACTTGCCTGGATGAGTGCAGCTCCAACAACACTTAAGACGTTTGACACCATCCAGAACAAAGCAACCCACTTGATCGGCATCCCATCCACCACCTTCAACATTCACACCCTCCGCCACAGGCACACAGTGGCAGCAATGCGTACCATCTACAAGATGCACTGCAGCAATTGCCAAGGCTGCTTCGATAGCACCTTCCAAATCTGTGATCTCTACCACATAGAATAATAAGGGCAGCAGATGCATGGGAACACCAGCACCTGCAAGTTCCAACCAAGTCACACACCATCCTGACTTGGAACGATATCGCTGCTTCATCACTGTCGCTGGGTCAAAAACCTGGAACTCCCTCGCTAGCAGAACTGTGGGTGCACCTACACCACAAGGACTGAAGTGTTTCACAAAGGCAGCTCAGTATCACCTCCTCAAGATCAATTAGGGATGGGCAATAAATGCTGGCCTTGCCAGTGATGTCCACATCGCACAAATGAATAAAAAAAAATCAGGACAGAGATCGACAGATTTTTGGATATTAAAGAAATTAAGGGATATGGGATCAATGCAAGAAGGTGGAGTTGAAGAAGAAAATCAGCTATGATCTTATTGATTGGATGGGCAGGCTTGAAGAGTTGAATAGTCTATGCCTGCTCCTATTTCTTATGTCATATTGTCAATGTCTGGTTTGAAATGCCACACACTAGGCTTGTTTCCATCGGAACACACTCGTTTTACCGATTTGAAGATTACTAAGTAGTATTCCATTCATCCCACTGAGAGTTAAATGACATCCATACCAGGAGACCTAGGAAATTAATCAACTTCGGGATCACAGCAAGGCAGCAGCAAGTTAGCATCATCCAGTTTAATGGGGTTGCTGGATTTCCCAAGATCCAGGCAGACTAGATGGCACTCGCACTGCTTTGTGGGCTCCAACAGCCATCCCTTCAACTTCTTCAATTGGAAGGACTTCAGTTCCCTGAATGTACAGATTATGTGTGATAATATGCAAAGAGTCCTGTATGACAAGTTGGAAGATATCTTGGTCTTGTCCTTCAGAAATCTGCCCTATCGACATCTTGAAGAAAATCATGTCAACAGATGATTTGTTGGCGACATTGCCTGCCTATGTTCTCAATTAGAGTTGCCGGAACAGCAAGAGAAGAGCACTACAATGAACCATATACCTTTATGAATGGGCTCATCAAGTGGACCATTGGAGTCTTAAAGCAACACTTTCAGGTTGGTTGAGGTATTGCAGTACGCTCCAGCTTATATGTCCCACATTGTTGTATCCTGGAAGGTTTCCATCGCTGCTTTGGAGTTTGCAGTACATGGAGGAGAGAATTAGGATGACTATAACTCAGAGGACTACTCAGTGACTGTTGCAATAGATATGAGAGCACATTGAATCAATAAAGTCCACCTTTGTCACCACTGCCTTAATTCCTTTTCCTCCATCTTAAAATAAAGAACCAATCCTTCCATCCAGTAGCCATTCTAGAACATGATAACAAATCAGATTTCTTTGCCCCTACTTGACCATGTCAATAATTGCTTGATTGAATAAGGTAGAACAAAATAAGTGCACACTTTCCTGTATGACTCTAGACTCTATGAGTAACAAAGCATAATATATTCTATTTTCGAGTCATAGAATTATACAGCACAGAAACAGGCCCTTCGGCCCATCGTGTCGGTGCCGGCCATATAGCACCCAACTATTCTAATCCTATATTCCTGCACTTGGTCCATAGCCTTGTATGCAATGGCGTTTCAAGTGCTCATCTAAATACTTCTTAAATGTTGTGAGGGTTCCTGCCTTCACCACCTGTTCAGGCAGTGCGTTCCAGATTCCAACCACCGTCTGGGTGAAAAAATGTTTCCTCAAATCCCCCCTAAACCTCTTGCCCCTTACCCTAAATCTATGCCCCCTGGTTCTTGACCCCTCCGCTAAGGGAAAAGTTTCTTCCTATCTAACCTATCAATGCCCCTCATAATTTTGTACACCTCAATCATGTCCCCCCTCAGCCTTCTCTGCTCCAAGGATTTTAATCCAACTAACTTCAAAGTGAAAACAAGAAAACCTATCTTTCCTCATGCTGTGCTTTTCCAGTTTCCTCCCACGCCTCTTGTGGCAGGTTGCTTCTGGGAGCAAGCCACTGCTGATTGAAACTCTGGAGCTTGTGCCTTGGCAGCCTGGTCTTGCCTCCTATGTGCCACTCGTATTTTGCTCCAAGGGGGAAACCTGGATTCTTGGCCTGCACTACTATTGTGAGAGATGGATCTGCAGTCTGGTCTAATGGCTGCTAACAAATTCTGAAAGTACTCAAATACATCAACTTGCATCCTGACCACCATAGTCTGGAAGTTAGTAAATTGGGTACTATGCTATGGCAATATGCCACCAGGGAACCAGTTTGTACTTCTGTGGAGGTAGAACCATTCACTGGTCCGTGCTGCTTCTCAGGTGGGGTCTGCTGCAGACAATTTAGTGGAATGAGCAGACAGTTAGCAGATGTAATTTAACATGCACAAGTATGATGTGATATACTTTGGGAGGAAAAACAAAAATGAGGCTCTGCATTCAATGGAGACATGCTGAAGAGTGTGAGTGAACAGGGAACTTGGGATACAAGTACACAGTTACCCGAGTGCAGACATATAGAAGGCCAAAAGCATTTTGGGTTTTATAAATATGGGCATAGAGAACAAAAGTTATGAAGAAATAATAAATTTATACACAAAACATTGGTTACGCTACAGTTAGAGTACTGAGTGCAGTTGTTGATGCCCCATTTTATGAGGGACATTAAAACCATTGAGAGGGCACACTGTAGATTCACCAGAATGACATTAGGGATGGTAAATGATAATTATGAGGAGAGATTTGAGATACAAGGACTATTTCCACTGCTGCAGAGCAGGTTAAGAAGAGATTTTGTTTATGTTTCCAAAATGACGAAAGGTTCTGATGCAATGAATAGGGAAAGATTATTTCCCCTAGTGGTGGGATATTGCTTCACACAGAGGGTTGTTGGTGCATAGAATATTTTGCTGCAAAATTGGTTGAGGCAGAAACGACTGCATTTGTTATGTAAAAATTGGATAAGATTTGAAACAGAAGAAGAGTTACAGGGAGAGATAGAGAGACCTCGTTTTATCCTGTAAACCTCCATGGTTCTACAGAGCTGTTAATTTTGCCAGTAGGCAGAAAATGCTTCAATAGAAAAGTATGCATTTTGTACTCTTAGGCCCCAATACTTATTGGGAGGCGAGGAGGAAGTGGGGATGCACGCTTGCGAGTGTTGGGAGGCAGCAGGATCCAGAAAATCCCAGGAAAGTGGAGGTCCGGTTGAATTTGATGACAGGACTTAATTCTCATATTTTTTACTCTGTTTCCTGTCTGGCAGCCAGTCAGATTGATTGGCTGGCCTGCTGTTGGGTGGAAAGCTCAGCAGGAGTAGACTGCAGCCTGTTGGGACCTGTCCCCAACAACCAGGAAATATCAGAGTCTGGTGGGAGGGGTTGGACCAGCAATTTGGAGTGAGGGGGTACTGGGAAAGATCATAGGGCAGAAGGGTGGGAATGGTTGCACCGGTAGTTGGGAGCGGTGGGCATCCAGGAGAGGTCACGGGCAGAAGGGGGAGAGATTGAACCTGTAATTGGGAGGACAAGGGACAGGCTTGAGATTGCAGGTTTATTGGGGGTGGGGTGGTGGTGGTGGTGGTGGGGTGGGGTGGTCAATGACAGCAGAAAAATTACCTGAGGGGCCAGGGGTGAAGAGGAAACACTTCTGATTCTCTTGGCACCCAAGAAGTGCTCTAAAAAGCACTTACCTGCTTGAAGCGGCTGCTCCCATCTCCATTTTACTGCCAGGTTTGCGGAGCCCTGGGAACCCCAGCTGGCCAGGAGTAAATTTAAATCAGGCTCCCAAATGCACTCCAGGAGCCTGATTTAAATATTATTATGAGGTGTCCTGCCATGAGAGTGGGCCATAGATGCACTTTGCAACACACCACCATAAAAATGGCCACTCATCATGGGGGGGGATGTTAAAATTTCTCCCCTTACTATAAGTTCTGTTATTAAACACTGACTAAGTTACTTTACATTGGCCAAGACTAATGAAATGATCAATTTACATTGAGGAGGTATATATTGGAGGGAAGACAAAAATGGAGAGGAAAAACGTCTTCATGAGTCTAAGAAAATGTATAAAATTATATTGTAGCAAGAACAAAATTCATAAATCAACAAAAACTTGTAGAAGCATCTCCTACATGCAGGAAGGAGAAATCAAAGTACCAAAAGAGGTTGCAGTCAAAATTATGATTATGTTAATCATGGTGGCATTATTTTGTTACTGTAGATATGCTTCAAATCAACCCCACATTATTTCCAAAGTCACCCAGCCTGTGTTCTTGCCTTCTGACCTGGAAATTCTGGTAGCTGTTCCTTCAGAACTGCAGTAGCTGGACTGGAGTATGCTCGATGTAGGTATTCTTCTACATCGCTAGATCGAAGTAGTTCAGTCCCTGAGCCATCAGCATAGAGAATAAAAAATCTGTCAGGTAAAACAAAGCAATGTTACATCATACATAAACATGTCAATGTGTACTTGAAGCACAGTACCTAACACTGCTAAATAAGCAAAATACTGCGATGTTGGAAATCTGAAATAAAAAACAGAAAATGCTGGAAATACTCTGTCCATAGATGCTTCCAGACCTGTCGAGTTCTTCTGGCATTTTCTGTTTTTATTATACCTAAAACTGCTAGTAGTATATTGATGCGGATCAGTGGTACACTGAAATGAATTGTTGCAACAGTGGAGTCACATGATCAATTTCAATATCACTGAATTGTAGAGCTTGTTCACACAGCTATGAAGAGCTGTCAAAATGGAAGGAACAAACATCACTGGCTCATTAAATTTTTTAACAGCTGGCATGCAGTGTTGCTGCAGCCCCAGAAGTAGATTGTCTCTGATGTTCTGGTGGTGCATGACCTGGAAAAGCAAGGAAGTTGCAAGCCAATAGCAAGGTTTACATCTTCACAAAGTTAATCAGATCCAGATTAGTGGAGCAAGGAGCCATATTCAGATTAACCATCAATATTGTCGAATACAAAGATTCTACTGTGATTTTTAGTAAGTTCTCCATTCTATATCTATATTAGTGGAGAAGTACATTTTTAAATGAAAGATAATCAGCCAATTACAATCTAAATATCCCCATAAGAATTGGAAACAGCACCAATTGGAGCCAACATGATATAACAATAAGCTAACCAATCTCCAAGGCAAGTCGTACTGCAACATTAGTAACCTGCTCAAGCAGTGAATGCAACATAAAATGGCATGTGTAGCTCGTAGTTTAATGTTAACTAACTCGATTACTTTTGACAGGCCCGACTCGGACTTTTTCTACAGATTATTGAACATAAGAAAGGGGAGAATGAGAAAAAGCTATTTGGGCCACATTTTCAATATTCAGCTTTGACCTACTGGCCTTTATAGACAACTGTTCATTTAATATGATATTTAGACATGTAGGTAATAAATGTTAAGTAAAAATATTTAAGTCAACCTCCCGATAAAGTAAAGTCTTGTCAGCATAAGGGAAGAAGCTAATTGGTGAGTAGCTGGTGACTGTAAATTTATTTCCCTTAATTAAGTAAATAGTCTAATAAACAGACGTGGCAGGGCACCTGAATCCCATGCAATGCACATCCTGTTCCATGTGGGAATTCCAGGATGCTTCTTGTTTCCTGGACAACCACATGTGCAGGAAGTGTCATCAGCTGAAGGAGCTCAGGCTCTGGATTTCAGAGCCTGAGTGGCAGCTGGCATCACTGCAGTGCATTCACAAGGCTGAGAGCTATGTGGATACCAGATTTCTAGAGGAGGTCACCCCATAACTTTAGGGCATATAGGCAGGGAGGGAATGGGTGACTGTCAGGCAGTCAAGGAGGACCAGGCAGGTAGTGGAGGAGTCCCAACTGCACCTCACTCTCCACCCAGGATTCAGTTCTGACTACTGGTGAGATCATTCGGGGAAATGCAGCCAGAGTCAAGTCCACAGCACCACAGGTGGCTCCGCTGTACGGCTTGGGTGGGGAACAGGATTGGGAAAGCAATAGCGATAGGGGAATCTATAGTTTGGGGAATAGACATGCGTTTCTAAGGCCGTAGATGTGAATCCAGGATGGTATGTTGCCTCCCAGGCGCCAGGGTCCAGGATGTCACTGAGCAGCTGAGAGCACTCTGAGGGGGGTTGGTGAACAGCCGTAGGCTGTGGTCCACATCAGTACCAATGACAAAGGTAGAAAGAGGGATAAGATCCTTCAGGGAGATTTTAAAGAGATAGGAAAGAGACTAGCAAGCAGGACCTCAAAGGTAGTAATCTCCAGATTACTCCTGATGTCATGCACTAGTGAGTATAGAATTATGAGGATAGACCAGATGAATGAGTGACTGCAGAGATGGTGCAGGAGTGAGGGCTTTAGATTCTTGGGACATTGGGACCAGTACTGCAGGACATGGGACCTATACAGGCCAGATGGGTTGCATCTGAATGGAACTGCAACCAATATCTTCATGGGGTGGTTTGCTCATGCTGTTTGGGAAGATTTAAACTAACTTTCACCACAAGCATTAACACATGCTTTGGCTTTGTCCTAGACAGCTTTGTTATTTAATCACCCTCTGCCCTATCAAACACCTTCCCCTTTGTGCTCTCCCCCACCAACTCCCCGTCACTTGCTTAAAACATAATTCTTTTTCAACCTTTGCCAGTTCTGATGAAAGTTCACAGACCTGCAACGCTAACTTTGCTTGTCTCTCCACACATGCTGCCAGACCTGCTGAGTTTTTCCAGCAGTTTTTGTTTTTGTTTTAAACTAACTTGGCAGGGAGATGGGAACCACAATATAGCATTAGAAAGGAGAAACAAGGTGCACAAAGGATTGGGAGAGACAGATAGCACTAGAGTAAGAAATAGTAAGGTATTAGGTGGGGTCAGAGTAAGAGGAAATGCAATAAGGTCTAAATTAGGTATACAGTGCATTTATGTAAATGTATGAAGTGTGGTAAATAAGGTTGGTGAGCTGCAGGTGCAGATAGCTAAATGGGAATATGATATTGGGGCTATGACAATGGAGACCTGGCTTAAAAAAGGGTAGGACTGGGTACTAAATTTTTCTGGGTACAAGGTGTTCAGGAAGGATAGGGAAGTAAAGAGAGAAGGAGGGGTGGCAGTATTGAATAAGGAGAACATCGCAGTGCTGGAGAGAGAGAGGATATACTAGAGGAGTCAAGGAGTTAAGAAACAAATGAGTTACCATTAAACTACTGGGTGTATTCTATATGCCACCAACTAGTAGGAAAGATAGGGGAAGAAATTTGCAGGAAAATTACAGAGAGGTCCAAAATAGTAGAATAGTGATAATGGGTGTCTTTAATTATCCTGATATAGACTGGGATAGTAATAGTGTAAAGGCAGAGAGGGGAAGAGTTTCTGAAATATGTTCAGGAGAATTTTCTTGATCAGTATCTTCCTGACCCAATGAGGAAGGAGGCATTGCTGGATCTGGTTCTGGGGAATGAGGTGGGTCAAGTGGATCAAGTGCCAGTAGCAGAACAGTTAGTGGACAGAGATCATTGTATCATAAGGTTTAGATTAGCTTTGGAAAAGGAGCAATACTGACCAAAAAATACTTAATTGGAGAAGAGCCAATTTCAATTGGGTGACAACAGATCTGGCCCAACCAATGAAATCAAAGATTGGCACACAAAACTGTATTTGAACAAAGGACTGACTTCAAGCTAACATAAAAGGAAATCCAAAGTCTTCTATAGGCATATAAATAATAAAAGGGTGGAGGGAGAAGGGATGGGACTGATTAGGGACCAGAAAGGGTATTTATGAATTGGAGGCAGAGGGCATAGGTAAGGTATTAAATGAGTACTTTGCATCTGTCTTCACCAAGGATGAAACGCTGCCGAGGTCACTGAAAAGATTGTGGTTGAGACACTGGATGGGCTAAAAATTGATAAATTGGAATAATTGGCAAGGCTGGCTGTACTTAAAGTTGGTAAGTCAAAAGGACTGGATGGGATGCATCAGAGGAGACTGAGGAAATTGTGGAGGCACTGGCCATAATCTTCCAATCCTCCTTAGATACCGTTTTGGTGCCAGAGGACTAGAGAATTATAGATATTACGCTCTTGTTCAAAAAAATCTGTAAGGATGATCCCAGTCAGTTTGACCTCAGTGGTGGGAAAGGTTTTAGCAACGATAATCCGGGACAAAATTAACAGTCACTTGGACCAGTGTGGATTCATTAAGGAAAGTCAGTATGGATTTGTTAAAAGCAAATTGTGCTTAACTAACGTGACTGAGTATTTTGATGAGGTTACAGTAAGGATTGATGAAGGTAATGCAGTTGATGTGGTTTAAATGGACTTCCACAAGGCATTTGATAAAGTGCCAGCAAAGCTGAAACTCATGGAAGAAAAGGGACAGTGGCAGCATGAATACGACGTTGGATGAGTGACAGGAAACAGAGAGTAGTGGTGAATGGTTGTTTTTTGACTGGAGGAAGGTTTAGAGTGGGGTTTCCTCAGGTGTTGGTACTGGACCACTGCTTTTCTTGATGTATATTAATGACCTAGACATGGGTGTACAGGCACAATTTCAAAATTTGCAGATGACATAAAATTTGGAAGTATTGTGAACTGTGAGGAGGACTGTGATAGACTTCAAGAGGACATAGGCTGGTGGAATGGGTGGACACATGGCAGATGAAATATAATGCAGAGAAGTGTGAAGTGATACATTTTGGTAGGAAGACTGAGGAGAAACAATATAAAATAAAGGGTACAATTCTAAAGGGGTTCAGGAACAGAGAAACCTGGGGGTATATGTGCACAAATCGTTGAAGGTGGCAGGACAGTTTGACAAAGTGGTTAAAAGGCATATGGGAGCCTGGTCTTTATAAATCAAAGCATAGAGTACAAAAGCAAGGATGTTATGATGAACCTTTATAAAACACTGGTTCGGCCTCAACTGAAGCATTGTGTGCACTTCTGGGCACTGCACTTTAGGAAGAATATGAAGGCTTTCGAGAAGGTGCAGAAAAAATTTACGAGAATGATTACAGGAATGAGAGACTTCAGTTATGTGGATAGATTAGAGCAGCTGAGGTTGTTCTCCCTAGAGAAGAGAAGCTTGACATGAGATTTGATAGAGGTAAAATCATGAGGGGTCTAGACAGAATAGATAGAGAGAAACTGTTCCGTTGGCAGAAGGGTCGAGAACCAAAGGACACTGATTTAAGGTGAATGGCAAAAGAACCAACGGCGACATCAGTAAAAACTTTTTTACTCAGCGAATGATTAGGGTCTTGAGTGCATTGCCTGAGATGGTGGTGGAAACAGACTCAATCATGGCTTTCAAAATGGAATTAGATAAGCACCTTTAGAGAAAAAACTTGCATGGCTACGGGGAAAGGTTGGGCAGGGGTTGGGTAGTGGGACAAGCTAAACTGCTCTTGCAGAGAGCTAGCACAGACTCGACAGGCTGAATGGCCTTCTTTTGTGTTGTCACTGTTTTATGATTCTATAGTGCTCATCTTGGGTGTGGAGATTTCTCTAACAAGCACTAACTGTTTAATATAAGTTTTTTTGTGAACATTTGCAAATTAGTAACAAACCTTGGGGCATGTTTGCTATAATTTTGCTTAATCATGTGACTTTGGAGTAAAGCATCTTCTTCCTCTCCCTCTTGACTGCCATTGTGAGTGAAAGCAAATGTATTCCCATCCACTGTTACCTAGTGTATAAAAATGAAGAAACTTGAAACATCCTTGTAAAGTCTCAGCGCTATATTGTAGGTAGATTTGTACCTGTTACTGATAACAGTCTTAACGTCTTGATTATATAATTAACATTTAATATATATGTTATTCACTGTATTAGAACCCTACATAATCTTAAAAACCTCAATGACATCTTCTCTTAACCATCTCTGCATCCTATCCTGAAGCAAGTTCTGTTCATCTGTTACACCTGTCTTTGCCGAACTGCATTGGCTCCCGTTTCTCCCAATGACTGAAATTTTAAATTCTCATCCCCATGTCTAAATCCCTTCATGGCCTCACTTACTCCTACAGCCGTACAGTCCACCTAACTTCTCCGTTCCTCTGATTCTAGTCTCTTGTGCATCCATCCTTCACTATGCCCCATCTTTGGTGGCTGTGTCTTCAGCTCTGAAATTCCCTCCCTAAACCATTCCAACACCCTGTCCTTCTTTAGGAGTTATGTAAATGAAGATGCCAAGATATTTATTCCTTGAGAACACAAAACTATGAAAGATAAAAGCTGGATTGCATTATAGGAGTAATTTGGAATCTGCGCTGCCTCGACTGTTGGCAGTGCATTTTGGAAATATCATTGTTCGCTGCCACAATCAACCATTGATTGAAGAAAGTGGACAGGGACTGCCTGATTTTCTGATATACATGAATATTGGGCAGTAATGTAGTCCTGTAAAATGACTGTGTGTGTGTGTAAGTAAAACCTAGGGAACTATCAGAAAATTGCAGAGATAATTCATATTAATGTGAATACAACACAGCCATGGTGAGATGCAGGGCTAGTTAAAGGCTGTCATTGTTTAATCATGTTTAATTATAATGGATTATAAATTCTGTCTTATGCAGTTATTTTATTAACTTCTTCCTTTACAAGAATTTCAATCCATTTCATCAGCTGGACTGGATGCCCATATTTATATTATGTAGTGGGAGCAGGTGAAGTAAACTGGGTTGAATAGGGGAACAAATGATAAATGCATCACCTGGAAAAAATTTTGCTCAGGATCCATGACTTCACAAATGACCAATGAGGTACTTTTCATAAAATAGGCACCAGGTTGCAGTTCCATCTGACTGACAGTTGGGTGTGTTATGACATCATTATTTGTTTCTGATGTGTACATGGCAGAGCCATCCTGATCAATTAAAAGGCATCCAACACTTGCTGGGAAAACCTGAAATGCAAATAGCAGATTCAGAGTAAGCTTAATAGAGATTACAGCATTTAAAAATCTTGCTGACCCATGAGGAACTTTGTTTTACCCAATCCACAGAGCATCAGTTGACATCTACGACTAAATTTAACTATAGTTAATATAAGGGTGTTATGACTCTAATTGATTAAACCAGAAAGAACTATACTTATGCAATGTATACTCTGAAATGCACGTAAATGGGACACATTCGGAGAATATTAGGTACAAAGCCCCTCAAACAAATTTGAAAAAACCCCCATAAAATTCATATTCTTGATATACGACCAATTGTGGCGGTGCTAGATTTTTCTCTGTTGTCATTATCATGTCCGATACTGCACTGACACTGACGCATTATATAGCAGTACGACTGAAACACAGACCTAAAAAGGCTGCAGCACCTAATGAAGCTGGTGGCAGGATCAAGGGAAATTGATACACTGGCCTCATTTGTTTATTACCAGCAAGTTACAGGTGGTAGATATGACTCCAGAGGCAGCTCACTGATTCGGAGAAGCAGGATTGACCAGCTCCGATTTTAATGTGCAACCCATAGGAGCACTCCTGCACCTCCAGGCTCCATGATAAGCTAAGTGAAAATAAATATACGTTCTTCTGGAGGGAGACTACAGAGGTTCCTTTAAGTACTGCTGACTTGGTTGACAAGCGCCTGAGAATACTGACAGCATCATGCATGGCACATGCTGTGGCCAGTCACTATTGAATTTTGCAAAGGGGAGCTGAATCAGATGGGGAGACAATTGGGACAGGGGTGAATCGTTACCAGCAATGGCCTGCAAATTTAATTGTCCTCCTCTCAGCTCCACAATAAGGTTAAGTAAAAAAGTTCCAACTTACCTTTCAGGAGGCAGCTTGCAGTGATCCCTTTAAGAGTGCTGGTTTGGCTGCCGAATGTCTGAAAGTACTGGCTGAAGCATGCCTGGTGCATGCTGCAGTCAATCCTAAAGAGTTTTGTAAAGGGGTCTAAAACATGTGTTAAATTGTCAATTTGCATATGCTTATGCAAGAGCCTTGATCAATATCGCAGGCAGCGCACTTCTGGCGCAGAATGTGTACATGCACTACACAGGATATAGTTTGCTTAGGTGCCATTTTATACCTATGAAGCAGGTGCACTGCCAATGAATTTCTAGGCCACAGCCTTTTTAGCTGTCCTTCGCCTTTTACAATTACATTATTGCACATGCAATAATTCTCACACCCACACTTTTTGGGATTTTCTTCTCCCTGCTGCTTTCACATGCGTTCAAGTCCTCTGAAGAAGGAATTTTCCTCCACACAAGATCAGGTGGCAGGTTGTTCAACCTTGCCCATCTAAGAGCGAAGTCCAAAGTACGGAAAGTCCTGATCAGGGAACTCCTCTGCTGACGATCCTGCTTTAACATCTCACACTGAAGAGTGCCTGCAGAGTCTCATCGACAGGTTTGCGGCTGCCTGCAATGAATTTGGCCTAACCATCAGCCTCAAGAAAACGAACATCATGGGGCAGGACGTCAGAAATGCTCCATCCATCAATATTGGCGACCACGCTCTGTAAGTGGTTCAAGAGTTCACCTACCTAGGCTCAACTATCACCAGTAACCTGTCTCCAGATGCAGAAATCAACAAGCGCATGGGAAAGGCTTCCATTGCTATGTCCAGACTGGCCAAGAGAGTGTGGGAAAATGGCGCACTGACACGGAACACAAAGGTCCGAGTGTATCAAGCCTGTGTCCTCAGTACCTTGCTCTATGGCAGCGAGGCCTGGACAATGTATGTCAGCCAAGAGCGACGTCTCAATTCATTCCATCTTCGCTGCCTCCGGAGAATACTTGGCATCAGGTGGCAGGACCGTATCTCCAACACAGAAGTCCTCGAGGCGGCCAACATCCCCAGCTTATACACACTACTGAGTCAGCGGCGCTTGAGATGGCTTGGCCATGTGAGCCGCATGGAAGATGGCAGGATCCCCAGAGACACATTGCACAGCGAGCTCGCCACTGGTATCAGACCCACCGGCCGTCCATGTCTCCGCTTTAAAGACGTCTGCAAACGTGACATGAAGTCCTGTGACATTGATCACAAGTCGTGGGAGTCAGTTGCCAGCGTTCGCCAGAGCTGGCGGGCAGCCATAAAGGTGGGGCTAAAGTGTGGCGAGTTGAAGAGACTTAGCAGTTGGCAGGAAAAAAGACAGAGGCGCAAGGGAAGAGCCAACTGTGTAACAGCCCCGACAAACACATTTTTCTGCAGCACCTGTGGAAGAGTCTGTCACTCTAGAATTGGCCTTTATAGCCACTCCAGGCGCTGCTCCACACTCCACTGACCACCTCCAGGTGCTTACCCATTGTCTCTCGAGATAAGGAGGCCAAAGAAGATTGCACATGCACCAAAGGACAGTCTGCACACGTAATACATTTTACGATCAAAGAAACTCCAAGAGCAGTCTTCATGGTTTCAGCCGTGACGCTATCTGATCTTTCCTGAAATTTCATGATTAGCTCTGACACATCCTTTAGTCTTCATTTGAAAAGTTGAAGAAAAAAAGCATAGCCTCATCACTTGACCTTACAAGTAAACTCAGAATGAATGAATTATTTAAAGCATTGCAACCACTGTGCACATTACCGTTGTCTATCCTTTTCATAAATAACAACTTTTGAGTTCACCCAAGTTTAAAACAAGCTGCATGACTGAATAATAGAATCTTTGCCTTGGTTAAGTGTTCATATTGCCACGCATACAAGAAGTATGACGATGAAAAATTACAAAGTAAAACTGAAGAGTTATAAAAATTGACTTTATCAATTATTAACCAAAAGTAAAACCTACAAACACCTCAGGCCAGCAAACAACGAGAACTTGACTTCCAAGACAATTCAACAGGTTTACTGTGACCCCCCAAAACCTACCCCCTCACTTACCATCGCTAATCTCTTTTCCTCTCTATCGATCTCTTGTGTGTGGGTGGGGGTGGGGGTGAGTGCGTGTGCACGCGCGAGCGAGCGAATGCGTCAGTGAATGTGGTTGCAACAATTTCGGGTTAAGGTGTATTGATTGATAAATAATTGATTTTCTGTTCTAAACGTACAAGAAAACCTGTCGCTGTCTGTTTACTGAAAAATAAAACACAGAGGGGTTAAACCCTAATAACAAAACATGCTTGCTGCATCAGGTGGGAGTTCAACAGTGGGAACCACCCAAACCTTTAACCACATGGCCGTAACAATATTAAAAAAGTAAACAAAATTAATATCATTGCCATATTACCTGGTACATCCCCTGTGGTTTGGTGATGATTGTTGTACCGTTCCCAAACACTGCAGAACATGTGCAGTCTTCCCAGTTCATTAAAACAGTGGCAAATCCCACGCATTCCACCTTTATGCACTTAACGTGCCGAGTAACCTTATGTGGGATTTCCTCTGTGGAAAAATACACCATTTAAGGAGTTTAGTCACACTTGTGTTCAAACGTAATTCAAGATCAGAATTGTAAAATAGTTCTCATAATCTTATAGGCTTACAGGAAGGGGATTATCTTTTGTGGGGTGGACTTGCAGCAGGACCTCTGCCTGTCCTGTATCTGCCCCAGCCCAGCCTCAACCCATTTTCCTGGGTTAGGGGTCATTAAGTATCCCAGGACTCGACAAACCACCTTCGACAGCATCTTCCAAACTCGTGACTTCTACCACCTAGAAGGACACTCAACGGGTTGTGAATCTTTGGAATTATCTGCCCCAGAAGGTTGTGGATGCGCCACCACTGAATATATTTAATGCTGAGATACACAGGTATTTGGTCTCTCAGGGAATCAAGGGATAGGGAGTGGGCGGGAAAGTGAAATTGAAGTGCAAGATCAGCTATGGTCATATTGAATGGTAAGCAGGCTTCACAGGCCATATGGTCTACTCCTGCTCCTATTTCTTATGTTCTTGTGTGGCACTCGCATGGGAACACCACCACCTGTAAGTTCCCCTCCAAGTCACACACCATCCTGACTTGGAACTATATTGCTGTTTCTTCACTGTCATTGGGCCAAAAACCTGGAATTCCCTTTTTAACAGCACTGTGGTGTACCAATACCACTTGAGCTGCAGTGGTTCAAGAGGCGGCACACCAGCACCTTCTCAAGGGCAAAGAGGGATGGGCAACAAATATTGGCCCTGCCAACAATGCTTACATCCCATGAAAGTATATAAAAAAAAGTGGGATTCCAGCATCCTGTATCTTTAATAACTCTGTAAGAAGCACTCAAACTTGATGCTCTTGTGAGATTATTGAACCTCTTTCTACATTAAACCCAGGATGTGGGGGTGATGTTGGTAGCACTGAGCCTTTTAGTCACCTTTGTACAGGCGTGTGCCATTGTGGTGTTGGGGGTACTCGCATGGCTTCTGGGGAACAGTTGCTCTTTCCTTGCCCTGACTTCTTCATCTAGGATCTCGGGGAGATATCAGAAAAACAAGGGGATGATTTTCGATTCATTGCAGCAGCTAGGATGTCGTTAAGAGCTCAGAAATGAAAAATGAAAACAGGTTAAGCAACTTCACTTTAAGACGTATCTCTGCTTTAAATATGCCTCATGAGCCAGAAATTATGTGTAACAGGATTCCCAATGTGATTGGTAGGGTAGTCAGTCAGTCAAATGCTAATGAGGCCTGCGAATTAAAATTGCATAGGCCTCATGCCGGTGACCTCATGGGTGCTTCCTGCCCATCCCTCTCCCCACCCATCTGATTCACGTCAGTTAAATTCAGCCTCGATTTTACTCTGTCATAAACTGGGAACATTAGCTTATTTTCAGACACAAGTTGTCTGAAAAACATATTGATCCTGAATTTGTTGAAAATGTAATGGTGTCTGAACAACACATGCCGTTATTAACATGCAAATCAGCCAGCAACTTGTGTTGAGGTAGAGAGATACTTTGTGAATTATTACAATTTTATGCCCCATTAATGCCGTTCCACCTTTAACCTCCTCATCAATTTCATAAAGTTGCTGTATTTGCATATTAATTGCTCATTAAAAGTGCCAAAGGAAGTTAAGTCTAATAATTAACAGTGTAAGCACCCTTTTAATGACATGATAATCGTTAATGACTGTCAATCAACCTTTCATGACAGTGAACAATTACATATGGAATCTCAGTTCTTCAGGTTATAAATTACTGTTGAAGAGTTTAAAAATGCCAAATTTAAAATTTAATTTTTTTCTTATGTTTCTTTTCTGTCTCTTTTATCCCTCTCCCTTAATCCAATTTTTCTTTCCCCCTCTTTCTGTGCCTGATTTGACATTGAATTCTTCCACTCTAATTCACCTTCCTTCTCAGACTTTCCTGTTTATTTCTCAGTCGTGTAATCTCATTGGATAAGGAGCCACCATGGGCTGTATTTTCCTTGACCCACGAGCTTTGGAGGGTGGGGGGAATTTGATTGACTCGTCAGGCCATCTCTGTGACATGTTCCTTCCTCCGTGCGCTTTACCCATAGGCGGGCTCCCAGCAATGACTGCTACCCACCCAGCAGAGGTGGGTAGCTACTTATGGCACTTAATGAGGCAATTAGTCCTTATTGTGGAAATGGAGTGAAATTTTTCTGACAGTGCATGGGTCCGCTGCTGTATAAGGAGCCCAGAAACAGAACGGAGGTGGCTTCATAGCGGGAGGTGCAAGCCACGAGCTATGTGAGGCCTTTTATTAAGTTGCCAGCATTAATTCACAATTCTCAGGTCTCCCTAAGCAGAAGGCAATGCAGCCACTTCATGGAGATTGATGTCTCCACTAATGTACCTCTTGCTGCAATGGCAGCTGCTGTTCTCCTCTTGAAGGTGCCTCCATGACCCCCTGCCACTCCTGCTACTGGCTCCCAGCAGTGCCCACACTGAGGAGGCAGCTGGAGATCCTACTCACGGGCCCCGATGAATGGATGTCCTGACACTGGAACCTGCTTGCTGTAACTAATTGGACATGGCTCCAGGAGATGGCTTCTTAATTAGCCTCCTCCAGGAGGATTGCATCTGACGTTATGCCATGGCCACTTCTGGGTTCGCGACCTGCAATTGAGACTGACGTCGGGATTGTGATCCACCGGGAAAAATTCAGTCTGCACTGTGTCCCGGAGTTCACCAAGGTCATCAAAATTTTAAAACTTAAGCATGCATAATCAAGTCTAACCAGCAGGACATGCAAATCTGGGTCATTAATATGTTGCTTTTATTGATCTTGTGAACTAATTTATCATCTTGCTCAAAACAAATTGCCTAGTATGGCATGTACTATGAACAAACCTCTATTTTTTGTCATTTATGCACTTCGCCCAGATCTTTCTCTACTGGAGAAGTTGGAAAACTGTAGCCCTCGGGTTTCTGAGTAAATATGGGGAAGGAGAGGTCCACAAGGACAAGCTGAACGATGTCAGTTTTTCTGTTCCTCAAGATGAATGCTACACTATTGCACAGAATGACATTTTGTTGCCTAACTGAGAGCTGAAGTAACTCATCCAGCAGAGACAAAGCAAGTTTGGATGACAGTATTCCTGCCCTTAAATTTAAGTATTCAAGCACTTGAGCAATTGGAAATAAAAACAGAAAATGCTGGAAATACTCAGCAGGTCTGGCAACATCTGTGGAGAGAGAGACAACATTAACGTTTGAATTTCCAGCATTTTCTCTTTTTCTTTTAGATTTCCAGCATCTGCAGTATTTTGCTTGAGCAATTGACTGTAAACACTAGAGTAGAGCAGAAATGCAAATTTATTGGCCAGGTATGCCAATGGTAACTTACCAATGCTGGGGAGACAGGGCATAGTGGTAGTGTCACTGAACTAATGCCCTAGGGACATGGTTTCAAATGCCACCACAGCAGGTGGTAGAATTAAAATTCAATTAATTCATAAAAATCTGGAATTGAAAGCTAATCTCAGTAATGGTGCCATGAAATTATCAGTTGTTAAAAAGAAACATCTTTAGGGAAGGAAATCTGCTGGTCTGGCCTACATATGACTACAGACCCACAGAATATGGTTGATTCTTAACTACCCTCTGAAATGGCCGAGCAAGCCACGCAGTTGTCACAGGCAATTAGAGATGGGCAACAAATGCTGGCCTTGCCAGTGACACCCACATCCCATGAAAGATTTAAAGAAAATGCAAAAGGAAGCTCTGATGAATTGAGATAGTAGTAAAAGTTAGATATCTCATTTTCTTACCAGTTTCATATTGCATCTCATTCTCTGGGATTGTTTTATCCTGAAAGAAGGTTGTAATCCTGGTTCCATCAGCATGTTCCACTATAGTGCTGTCACTCCCAAAGACAGTAACGACCTTGTCCTGTCTTGTAATCATTACCTATATTGCAACACCAAAGTGATATTTAGTTTGTGAAATACATTTCTATGCCTTACTGGCATTTTTCCACAGATTAGACATGGTATTTGACACTGAGTCTGCCTTTTGGTTGCTTAGATAGATTGGAAATGTTAAGAGTGTCAGAGATATAAGATTCCAAGAGGCTACAATAAATATTAAGTTTGTGGGAATTGAGCTTTTTAAAGTAGTCAAGAAATACCTTACCTTAGTGACAGGAATAAAGTTTGCAAAGCATATAACAGGTATGAAATTTCACACTAAATATAATGATCAATGGTTTTATTATGCCATAGACAAGAGATCAAATAATGTAGCTAGGAATGTCTGGAAGATGGTAGGTACCACTGGGGAAAGAAAATCATCTTATTGACTGGCCTAGTTTTATCAAAAGCTATAGCACAACCTGATATATAAATATAATGCAACCCCTAAAGTGGTCATTTTGTTAGTATTTTCTAAGTCTTCTGTTTGTGTGTGCCAGGTAAAACCACCTGCTGTTATCAGCTAGTGTAATAGAAGGGTTAATCAGACTATCCAGAAGCATGTTAATGTTCTACTACTATTGATTTCTCTTTGTAGTTTTTGCATGTTAAGCAGGGAAGTTTAAACCAATTTAAAGTACCACGAGGCTATTGTGTCAGGGCTGACCCCTATAGCATTGGTCAGTTTCAGAATGAAGTAATGGTTGGCATCCTTCCATCTACGAAAGATGATGGACACACAGCAAACAATCCATTTAGATAGGTGTTTTCTCTTGGCGCACCTTTACTGATGGCTGTGAAGGCCAATCCTTGAGAGGCAGGTTCTGCCACAAGTGCTGCATGTAAAGCTGCCAAGTGATGTTGTGAGTAATTGTTTTTGACATTGGCGCTTGTTGCCAAGCTGCTGTAGCAACTGGTCATTGTGGTAGTGCACAACAGTCCACAGGATGTGTCGCCATATCCCTCTTTCGACAGCCAGTGACTCCCAGGTGCAATAGTTGACATTTAGGGCCTTCATGTCACGCTTGCAAACATTCTTGAAGCGTAGCTTTGGGTGGCCCATTGGTCGCCTGGCCCCAGCTACCTCACCATACAGAAGAATGAAGTAATGAGTTTTAATTAAAAAGGCTGCTATTGAATTATTTGATAACAATGTAGAAAAACAGTTCTGCAAAGGAAAACATCTGGGTACATATCATCCTTTTTAATTGTGTTTCTGTATAAGTAGGGAATTGACTGTTGGAAATGGCACCAAATCAAAGACAGGCTGCAATTGAAGTCATGAGTTGGTGGAATAGCAATTATACATAACATGTTGAACTACCAATAAGATAACAAAATAAGGGAGTTGTATTCGTTGACGGAAAAAAAGAGCTTGTTCTTCTGTGGCTGGTGGGCACAGGGGTGAGGGAGGTACAGGAGTGCATCATCACCTCCAGGAATGCCATTTAAATTTGATTAGCAAAGTTTCCTTCACGTTTTTAGTTTTTGTTAGAGTATAGTAGTGGTGCCGACTTAGTGGGCACTTAGCTCCTCTTAATTGGCAACACACTGGTTGAATCAAAAAAGGTATAAAGAGACACATATTGAAACTGTGGTGTGATTGAATTAGGAGGTGTATGCTTGTAATGTTTCACTCTGTAAATAAATGTAAGACGGAATAAAAAAAGCGTGTTAAGTAAGGACAACTAAGCTATTGATAAGGAATAGGTCAATTAAATTCTCCATATATGTAAGTGTATTTTAACAATGATATAGATTAGATTAGAGATACAGCACTGAAACAGGCCTTTCGGCCCACCGAGTCTGTGCTGAACATCAACCACCCATTTATACTAATCCTACACTAATCCCATATTCCTACCAAACATATAATTATTTTTCATTTGTGGAATGTGGACGTCGCTGACTAGGCCAGCATTTATTGCCCATCCCTAATTGCTAGACCATTTCAGAGCTCATTTAAGAGTCAACCACATTGCTGTGGGTCTGGAGTCACATGTAGGCCAAACCAGGTAAGGAAGGCAGACACCCTTCCCTAAAAGGTGATTCAGATGGGTTTTTACAACAATCGATAATGGTTTCATGGTCACCATTAGGCTAGCTTTTAATTCCAGATTTATTAATTGAATTTAAATTTCACTTTCTGCCATGGTGGGATTCAAACCCATGCCCTAAAAACATTAGCCTGGGCTCTGGATTACAAGTCCAGATTACCACTATGCCACCGCCTCCCCATATGTAACATAGAATTATGTGGATTATCCTGTGTGGGAATAAGAGAAATGTATGAAAGTGTCTGTTTACAATGTAAAAGGCCTAAGATAGAGCTCAGAACTGTAACACATTTATTTTCTCCATTAAAGAAGCAAGGTTCAATTGTAAGTACTAGCTTTTAGGTGCATGGTTAAGTACTATAATGTGTGCTGGATACTTAATAAATTGTTCATACCTGATGTTCAATATTTGAGGACTTGGAGCCAATTACATTGCTGGGGGTGCATGCTGTGCTGCCAGCTTCTTCCAACGTGGTGCATCACCTTGAGAAGGATGTTTGTGCAGGCCGTTCCCTGTTAGCATCAGAAGCAGCTGGACCGGAACTATTCTGCCGTCATACAGTCTGACTGGCTGACGCGATGCCTATTGTGCTAATTTAGGCCAAGCTGGTCTATTCAACAAATTTGTACATCATTCACCAAAGTTCAAGAATTCAGCTCCAAGAAGGGCCCATCATTAGCATTATTTAAAGGGACAGGCACCCAAATTGCAGGTAGGGTGAATTTGAAGAATTACTGCTATTGAAAAGTGTCTGGAAGTACTGTGGCGTGTTTCTGGAAGTGTTGTGGTGGGTTCCTGGATTTGCTAGGGAGTGCTGCTTCATCCTCACAGGGATGGCAGAGGATTAGCTGACCTGGCCACACAAAGGCTGCAACAGGTATGGGGGCTGCAATTTCAGTGCCTTTGGGTCTGCAGGATGACAGGGAGATGGAGCAGAGGATGCAAAGAGAGCAAGCTCTGTGCAAACCATCCGCAACGTTGGAGCCAGACTCCTCCATGCTTCTTGCAGTGACAGGATGCTGTCTGGCAGGCCAGCCAATGCACCCAGCATCTTAGTTTGCATCCTCATCAGCTTTCTCCTGTATGCAGCTCCATCTATTTCCTCATCTGAGTCTCCTGGAGCAGAACTTTTCTGTTACCTCGACCTGCAGTGAGCTGGCAAATGAATCGTCTCTTTACCCTTGGCCTACCTGCAGCCCACTCGTGTCTGGTAATTCACTACATGCAGATCCCAACTCTATACTACCCTCCAAGGTACATGCCAGATAGCAGCATGAAGGAGAGTTAGAAGTTGAGGAGGGACATAAGATAGGAAAAACCACTATCCTCAATGTTCTCAGCGACGCCATATGCCACGGGTTCTGTCACAGCTGGCCCCATGAGGCGGGCAGTCTACATCTTAATGGGACCAGGATGAATGGCCTTGCAGGAAGTTTTGCTAGTGCTGTTGGGGATGGTTTAAACTAGATTGGCAGGGGATGAGAATCTGAGGGCATTTTCAGATGGGACAAATTCAAGCAGGGGACGGGAGGCAGAGAATTAGCAAGTGATTATGAAAGACAGAAGAAGCAAACATTAAAAAATGTGCAGCACAGGAATTTGGCAGTGTTAAAAGGTATTTATTTAAATGCAAGGAGTATAGCAAATAAAGTGGATGAGCTGAGGGCACAGATAGACACATTGCAGCACGATATCATTGCTATAATGGAAACTTGGCTTAAAGAGGGGCAAAAATAGCAGCTCAACATCCCTGGATATAGAGTTTTCAGGCAGGATAGAGAAGGGGATAATAAAGGAGGGGTTGTAGCATTATTGGTTAAAGAATCAATTACAGCTGTGAGAAGTGATGAAAAGCTAAATGAATCATCAAATGAGGCCATATGGGTTGAGCTCAGAAATACAAAAAGGGCAGCCACACTACTAGGAGTGTACTATAGACCCCCAAATAGTGAGAGGAAGATAGAAGAACAAATATGTAGGCAAATTTCTGACTGCAAAAACAATAGGGCAATAATAGTTGGGAATTTCAACTACCCTAATATCAATTGTGATACAAACAGTGTGAAGGACACAGAGGATACAAAATTCTTGAACTGCATTCAAGAGAACTTTTTTAGCCAGAATGTAACAAACCCAATGTGAGGGGGCACAATTCCAGATTTAGTCTTAGGAAATGAAGCTGGGCAAGTGGATGAAGTAGCAGTGGATGACCAATTAGGAGCTAGGGGCCATAATACAGTTAGATTTAGCATTATTATGGAAAAGGACAAGGGTAGACCAGGAGTAAAAGTTTTAAATTTGGAGAAGGCAAATTTTTACCAAGCTGAGAGGTGATCTGGCGAAAGTGGACTGGATACAGCTACTTGAAGGAAAATCAGTGGCCAACGATGGCACAGTGGCACAGTGGTTAGCACTGCAGCTTCACAGCTCCAGTGACCCGGGTTCGATTCTGGGTACTGCCTGTGTGGAGTTTGCAAGTTCTCCCTGTGTCTGCGTGGGTTTCCTCCGGGTGCTCCGGTTTCCTCCCACAAGCCAAAAGACTTGCAGGTTGGTAGGTAAATTGGCCATTATAAATTGCCCCTAGTATAGGTAGATAGTAGGGAAATATAGGGACAGGTGGGGATGTGGTAGGAATATGGGATTAGTGTAGGATTAGTATAAATGGGTGGTTGATGGTCGGCACAGACTCGGTGGGCCGAAGGGCCTGTTTCAGTGCTGTATCTCTAAACATAAACATAAACAACTTGTGGGAAGCATTCAAAAGCAAGATTCTATGGGCACAGTGTAGACATGTCTCCACAAAGAAAAAGGTTGGCACAGCCGAATCTAGACCCCCTTGGTTATTTAGAAGCGTACAGGGTAAGATAAGGCAAAAAAGAAAGCTTATAACAGTCACAAAAAACTTAATACTTTAGAAAGCCTAGACGGGTATAGAAAGTGCAGGGTGAAGTAAAAAGGAAAATTAGGAAAGCAAAACCCAAAGATCGTGACCATAGTACCGTTAGTTTTAGCACAATCATGGTGTCAGGCAAACCCCCCCATCTGCCAAGACTTAGGCACAAATTATTTAGCCACACGAACATTAAAACTTAAAAAATTGCAAGCGCCTGACTGGAAAGACATGTGCATAGTCCCCGACAATGTTGAAACAAAGGGAACCAGTCCCTGCTCCAATACACAGAAGACACCTGGTCAAACCAGTCGGTCACGTGACCATCTGCTGGCCATCTAGGGGAGTTTTAAGCTGGGAAAACAGATTTTGAAGAGACAAAGCCATGTGCTCATGGAGTAAAGATCTCTCCTGGAACTGAAGCAAGAATTACAGCCTCTTCTGTCTATCTGCTTCCATCTCCTTCTCACGGAACTGAATTTTGTGAAAATACGTGAAACTCAAAGTGAGAAATGTTTCCTACGTGAACAAGGTTTTAAGAAGATTACTGGGCCCCAACAAAAAGCAAGACTACTTACAAAAGGACTACAGTGAGCTCAAAGCACCATAACAAGATAGTGCCTCAAACACCACTCTACTATATTTTCCTCGTCTCTGTTCTGTCCCTTTCTGCATGTGCATGCTAGCGTGGGCGCGTCGTATATCCGTAGGCGTGAACCGTATTAGAGGTTAAGTTTGAAGTTTTAATAAAATTTCATCTTTCTTCTTTAAATCTGAGAAAGCCTGTGCGAATTGGTTTCTTTGTCCTATAATTGGAAAACTGTGAACAAGGATTCACAAAAAGGGGAGCTCAAAACGCAGTGTGTTTAAAATTAAACCCTGTTACAATAAGACTAGGTGAAGATAGTAACAGACCCCTAGACACCTGTCGCACCTGGTCGTAACAATGGAAAAGGACAAAGATAAAACAGGAGCAAAAGTTCTAAATTGGGTAAGGTAAATTTTACGAAACTGAGTGGTGACCTGGTGAAAGTGGACTGGATACAGCTACTTGAAGGAAAATCAGTGGCAAACTAGTGGGAGGCATTCAAAAGCGAGATTCTACAGGCACAGTGTAGGCATGTCCCCACAAAGATAAAGGGTGCCAAATCTAGTGCCCTCTGCTTATCAAGAAGCTTACAGGGTAAGTTAAAGCAGAAAAAGAAAGCTTATGATGATTACAAAAACTTAATACTTTAGAAAGCCTAGAGGAGTATAGAAAGTGCAGGTGTGAAGTAAAAAAGGAAATTGGAAAAGCAAAGAGAGGACATGAAAAATTATTGACAGGTAAAATCAAGGAAAACCCAAAGATGTTTTATCAGTACATTAAGAGCCTATCAGAAATGTACAAGGGAACTTATGCATGGATGCAGAAGATGTGGGCAGGGTTCTTAATGAGATTTTTGTCTCTGTCTTCACAAAGGAGAGGGTTGATGCAGACATTGTAATTATAGAGGAGTGTGAAACATTAGATACGATAAGCATAATGAGTGAGGAAGCACATGAGGGTCTGACATCCTTGAAAGTGGATAATTTGCCAGGGCCAGATGGATTACATCCCAGGTTGTTAAAGGAAGCCAGGGAGGAAATAGCGGATGCGCTGAGGATCATCTTCAAATCCTCACCAGATACAGGTGAGGTACCAGATGATTGGAGGTCTGTGAACTTTGTACCATTGTTTAAAAAGGGTGCGAGGGATAGGCCAAATAATTATAGGCTGGTCAGTCTGACCTCGGTGGTGGGCAAATTATTAGAATCAATTCTGAGAGACAGGATAAACTGTCACTTAGAAAGGCATGGATTAATCAGGGATAGTCAGCATAGATTTGTTAAGGGAAGGTCATGTCTTACTAACTTAATTGAGTTTTTTGAGGAAGTAACAAGGAAGATTGATGAGGGTAGTGCAGTGGATGTGATCTACATGGATTTTAGTATGGCATTTGGCAAGGTCCCACATGGCACACTGGTCAGTAAAATGAAAGCCCATGGGATACAGGGAATGTGGCAGGTTGGATCCAAAATTGTCTCGGTAATAGGAAACAAAGGGTACTAGTCGATGGATGTTTGCTTTGGGAGTAATCCGGAGATCGCTACCTTTGAGGTCCTGCTTGCTAATCTTTTTCCTAACTCCCTAAACTCAGGACCTCATCCTTTTTTCTACCGATACCGTTGGTACCAATCTGGACCATGAGCTCTGGCTGTGCACCTTCGCCCTCCAGAATGCTCTGTAGCCACTTGCACCAGGGAGGCAACATACCATCCTGGAATCACATCAGTGACCACAGAAATGCCTGTCTGTTCCCTTAACTATACAATCTCCTACCATTATTGCTCTCCTGTATTTTCTCCTCCCTCCCTGCACAGCTGAGCCACCCATGGTGCTCTGGTCATGACTCTCGCTGTACTCTCCAGAGGAACCCTCTCTCCCATTGGTACCCAGAGCTGAAAAGCGGTTAGAACGTGGGATGCCCTCCGGAGTCTCCTGCACTATCTGCCTTGACCTTTTTGTCTGTTTGGCAGACCCCCAGTCCCACTCTGCCTGCGCTCTCTTAAGCTGCAGGGTGACCACCTCCTGAAACATGCTATCCACATATCTCTCATCCTTGCAAATGCACCTCAGTGACTCCAGCTGCTCCTTGAATTTCAAGATTTGGGGTCTGAGTTTTTGCATTTGGTGGCACTTTCTGCACATGTGGTTGTCCAGGACATGGGCAGGGCCCTGGAATCCCCACATGACACAGGATGTGCATTCGACGGGTGTGAGCAGCCCTGCCATGCCTTGAATTATTTATTTACTGCACTAAAATTGGAAGTTAAATAAACACAACAAAATGGATATAAATAAAATGAACAAATGGGTAACCACCTTCCAACAAGAAAAAATAAAATAAGAAAGTAAGAAAATATCCACCAGATACTCACCGACTAGCTCCCTGTGTCTCATCGCTTTCTCCTCTTGTGCTGTTTGTAGCTCCTAAGGCTCAACAAGCCAATTACCTAACTGCTTCCTTGTGATGTCTACTTACCAAAACTAATCTACCTTACCACTATTAATATACCCTACCAATGCTAAAAATTTTACCAATAGAAGTAATAACCTCAGTAATAAACCTTACTGCTTTAAAATAAAACAGAACAGTAGACTCACCAGCTTTTCACTTTGCTTCTGTGCCTTAATTAATTATAAGGTAGTTACAAAATTTAAATTTTAAGTTTTTCTCTAATTTGCAGCTATTTACACACGCACCCTAGCAGTAATGTACGAACCCAGTTATTTACAGATATTCCCTAACAGCAGTTACTCACCAACCAATCACCTTGAAGCTTTCCTGTGATGCCACTGTTCAGTTTTTTTTTTGAACTCAGGCGCAGCTGGACTCCTCTCCGCTGCTCTCCCAGAAGGTAAGGGCTGTCGGTCACGATCCTTGAGCTTTATTTAACTGCTCCCCGCTCCGTGTTCCTCCCTCACGTCTGCTGCTCTCCCAAAAGGTAAGGGCTGTAGGTCGCGATCCTTGAGCTTTATTTAACTGCTCCCCGCTCCGTGTTCCTCCCACAGGTCTGCTGCTCTCCCAGAAGGTAAGGGTTGTAGGCTGCGATCCTCGGCCTTTATTTAACTGCTCCCCGCTGCGTGTCCCTCCCACAGGTTTGCTCCTGTCCACTGCTCTCCCGGAAGATAAATCAATGCTCCTGTCATGTTAATAAGATGGTAGCATCAAATCTGCCTGCTGCCCACCTCCACCAGAACCAGCCTGGGCAGGTCGCCAATTGTGACCCCCATGCTTGAAAAATGGGACAAACCGATTTTTAGCCCTTTATAATTTACTCCCGAAATCGATAAGAACCCTTGCTCTAACAATAGAACAACGTGTAAATCACAATAAGTCATTCCTTTACTTGTATCTGTAGATGTAACTGAAAGCACAACACAATACTTGTTTTATAGTAATTTAACCTTGCTTAGCTGGATAGACACCACAGCCTGCTACAGTAGCCTAGTTCTATCGTTTACTGAACCTGATATGATGTAGTGACTGTCAATCTGCTTGTGCATCGTAATAAATATAAAGGATACTGAACAGGTATAGAAGGAGTAGTAAACAAGCAGAACAGGTTAGAGAGGGGGAAAATAGGGAGGTAGGGAAGCTCAGGTTTGGAGACAGCATTACAGAAGCAGACCATTAGGCCTATCATATCTGCGCCAGCTCTCTGAAAAAACAGTTTACCTAGTGCCACTCCCTGGCCTTCTCCCTGTTGCCCTGCATATTCTTACTTTTCAGATAACAATCCAATTCCCTCTTAAATTCCTTGATTGAACCTGTCTCCATCACACTGTGCATTCCAGATCCTAACCACTCGCTGCGTGAAAAAATGTTACCTCATGTCGCTATTGCTTCTTTTGCCAATTACCTTAAATCTGTGCCCTCTTTTTCTTGATCCCTCCACCAATGGGAACAGTTTTTCCCTATCTACCCTACTCAGACCCCTCATGATTTTGGATACCTCTTCTAAATCTCCTCTCAACCTTCTCTTCTACAAAGAAAATAGTCCCATCATCTCCAATCTGTCCACATAACTGAAGTTCCTCATCCCTGGAAACATTCTCATGAAACGTTTTGACACTCTCTCTAAAGCAGTCACATCTTTCCTAAAGTGTGGCACCCAGAACTGAACACAATACTCCAATACAATACAAAAGCAGAAATATTACAAATATAAATATATAAGAAAACATATACTGTACTTACTTCTCCAGTTCCTGGATCTGTGGCTTTATAGACTAAGATGGGTTTTATATCCAACTTTTCCGTGCCTTTTGTTCCAATAGTTAAACCTATTGGCGTGGTAGTTAACCAAGTACCAGGTAGAGTGTCTGATGGCTGGGTTTGCATTGTAAACGTTTCACTAATATTTGGTGCAGAATTTCCTCTGTGACCATGCTTTCCTTAGAGAAACAAATAAATGGTGTGAAACCCATTCACATCTGTTCTTAAACAATATTTTCTGACTGTGAGAGTCCAGTTCATTTGAATATATTTCTGGTGCTCCCAGTATATTACTCATTATACGCTGGGAGGACTGGCAGAAGGAAATGCAATTTCACATACTAGGAGTCAATGAAGGGCTGCTGACTCTCTGTTGAACAATGGGATGATTTCTGGCAGGAAAATAGCATTGATAAGGAAAGACGGGAATAAAGGAGGAGAAAATAGTTATTCATTGGAAATTTTATAAATTTTTTTATAGTTGGCTGTGCAATTAGAAAATTGTTCCATTGATCCAGTCACATTATGGATACGAGCCCCAATTTGAAATAATTTTCACAGTCCTATTAAACATTCAGATTATATGTAGCCCTTCAAGAGCCCTTCACACTGTCCAGCTGCACTGGGATTTCTTTTACCTGCATTTTCTACACATCCTGAATTACCCTCGAGAAGGAGGTGGTGAGCCATTTTTTGAATCACTGCTGTTCTTGTGGTGCAGATACACCCATAGGGCTGTTAGGGTCGGAGTTCCAGGACTTTGACCCAGTGACAGTGAAGGAATGGTAATAGGTCAGAAGTGGGGATGTTTGCTGACAATTGAACAATGATCAGTTCAATTTGCAACTCTTCAGATAATGAAGTGGGCTGCTAAGTGACAAGTGACATTTCCCAGGCAATGACCATCTCCAACAAAAGAGAATCTCACTTAAAATTCAACAGCATCCCCCCACCAGTGAAATTCTGGGGGTCATCATTGACCAGGAGCTTAACTGGACCAGCCACATAAATACTGTGGCAACAAGACTGAAGATGTTGCATATGTTGTCTGTGCAATCTGGCCTCACAGCAGGAATGCACAAGAAAGCCCTCAGATTTTTGGGACCTCTGTCTTAGATCACATATAAGGAATGGTTGATTCAGGTGTGGTATTAGAAAGCTGCCAATGCCTGTGGAACCACACCCAGCAATAGTCAGCACTTTCAGGATAAGAGTAAAAACTGTAAGACAAAATAATTGTACCCTGGCAACTGCATGCATGTCAATGCATTGTGGTACTGTGCAGAATACTGCTCAGCTGCTGCAGAAGTGAATACCACGACCTCAAAATTTACTGACCAAATGGTTTATTATAAGTCACTTCCCCACTTCGGCAATTGGAGAGACAAGGTAACTTGCCAGCTTCTTTCTAACAAAGTGATAAACTTGCATCTTTCTTCTTCTACTGAAATTATCTCTGTGACCTGTGACACTTCCTTGCCCTATTCTCAAGTTCATCAATACAGGTGTTTTTCTCCTTTATAAAGTTAATGTACTTTGATGTAAATTTAAGAAGCAAAGAATGTACTCAAACTATCTTTTGAAACCTTTTACGATCTCTGATAAGTAATTGCATATATATTTTTGAAACTGAGAAATGTCTTTCCATAGAATTGAACTGCTTACTTTCTGTACTTGTACAAATATGAGAGTTGACAGGTACTGCAATGTGCCAATATATTTTCACAAGCCGTGACTGCTCATGTAGCCCAGTGGTACTTGGTGAGGTCATCGGGTGTGTGGAAAAAACTGACACCTTGCATTGAGATAGTCATCTTAGGATGTGTTCACCATCACACAAATGGTTAGCTGTTTTTCCCTTGTTACCTTTCTTACTTCCTTCTTCACTGGAGTCTCTCTTTAGTTCCTTTTCATCCTTTGATTCTTGATCAACAGGATCAGTCTGGTCGCTTACCATTATAGGTGTTTGGGGAATGGAGACAGGACCTGAATCTGGACTTCTGCTCACAGTTCCATCAGAAAACAGAATCTAGGAAAGAAATTAGCAAAAAGACATTGTGAAATATATTACAGAAAGTACTATACTTACAATAAAGACATATAATATTTACACTACTCACTGCATTCGCACACTTCTCTCCATATCAATGTAGTTTTTTAAAACGTACACATTTCTAGGAACCTCCATCCATACAGTAGTTGTGTCAGCATAATTTGTAGCATTATAATAAATATATAGTCATTGATTTCCTGTAAGGTTGCGCACAAGCCAAAAAAGGTTTGTGCCCTGCTTGTTGTAGCAGTTTCTGCCTCTCTCCCATTCTAATTATTTCTGCATCAAATCAACAACAGCCCAAATATGAGTGGGAATATTCAAAAGCAGGAGGTAATGATGGAGAAACTTTGTGACCTTGAAACTGGTTTGCGCACCTCCTTTTTATTCAGGTCTGTGCTCATTCTGTGCTGGATATGCTCCACATGCCACATTGGTTGTGGCACCCCGTAATCATCCAGGGCACCTGCCTGAAGCAGGCATTTGGTCCATTATCTATGCAAATTGGGGCCTATTGTCTATTGCAGACCTTTTTCCTAAATTGGATTGTAACTGACTTTCGCATGCACCATATTTACATTTTGCTCAGGTGAATATCAGCCAACTTGACTGTCTTTAAAGGCACCACTCGAGGTTGCCACCAAAAGCGTTTATCTACCCGAATATGAATCCAGAAGTAGCAGGAGTGTTCTTCCTGTCGCCACATTAAAACTGTCCACTGTCAGCCACCACTTGCATGCCCCAACCCACCCCCACTTCTTGATTTCCCCTCAACCCAGCCCTGTCTCATTTGAGGTAAGTACAATGCTGGCTTGCTCTCTGGCTGATCTTCATCTTTGCACTGGCGCACATCCTTTTGAGCTACAGCATCAATCGCATCCTGATGATGCAAAAGGACCAATTTTGCATGGTCTTCTTACTCATTAGATTTGGTGTGGCCATCTGTAATTGGGTAGGAACCAGTTTCTAGGTCCAAATGCTATATTTCTTCAGAAAAGGTTGTGACGAGATTTGATGGAGGTGTTCAAAATGATGAGGGGTCTGGACATAGTAGATAGTAGATTCTATGTTTCTATACAGAAAGCAGTTGAGGCCAAAACATTGTATGTTTTCAAAAAGGAGTTAGATATAGCTCTTGAGTCTAAAGGGATCAAAGGGTATGGGGCAAAAGCTGGAACAGGCTACTGAGTTGGATGATCAGCCATGATCACAATGAATGGCCGAGCAGGCTCGAAGGGCCGAATGGCCTACTCCTGCTCCTATTTTCTATGTTTCTACAGGGAGAAACTGATCCCATTGGAAAAGTTGAGAATCAGAGGACACTGATTTAAGGTGACTGACAAAAGAATCAGAGGTAACGTGTGGATAAGCTTTTTTATGCAGCGATGGTTAGGATCTGGAATACACTGCCTGAGAGTGTGGTGGAGGCAGATTCAATCATGGCTTTCAAAAGGGAATTGGATAATTATCTTGGTAGATAAAATCTGCAGGGCTGTGGGGAAAAGGCAGGGGAGTAGGACTCGTTGAGATGCTCTTACGGCGAGCTAGCACAGACATGACGCACTGAATGGCCTCCTTCTGTGCTGTAACCATTTTATGTACCAGCATGGTAAAACTGAATGCAAATAATGCCACCATGTTACTGCTGTTAAATATTGTTAAATGGTAGCAGAAAGCCCTTTAAAATGTAATCACCCCTCCAGGAGTGCCCCATACAATGTAAATTTTCTTTAAAAGGCAATCCTCTGGTAAATACTGCATTACAGGCAGCCAAACCCACTCTGATGGTGTAGATATTGAGGCCTGCAGTAGCTATTTTCTGTGGCTCCGATTCTCAAGGATGCAAAGCTAATTTTACCCTAGATAGCTACCAAAGTGGAAAATCTCAGTCAACTTTCTCTTTCTCTTTGACTATTTATAAGTCACACATCAACATTGTCTCCTGTCTTCTGTACGTTTCCTAGGATCTCTGTATAACTCTTAAAAAGCTCCCTTTACCATTGCACCCAAATTCTATTTCCTACTTTTTATAGAGCCTGGGAAATGCAGCAAATGGAAGTGCCCACCAATAGGTTATTATGTAGGTATTGGAATTGAAAACATCCAGAAGGTGCTGTAACATGTGTTGGTGAAAGAGATGCTGTTAGATGTGACAGAGAGTTCAGATGGGAGAATTAAATCCTTGGGTTAGCATGTGGATGGGTGGGATCTGACAGTCTGGGGTTGGGTTTGGGAGCAGAGCTCTGACCTGGGAGGACAACAAGGTGGAGGGCTGAGTCCAGGAGGAGTATGGAAGAGCAGAGGTTAGATGTTTACTTGGAAAGCTGATGTTTAGAAGGAGTACTGGATCTGGAAGCACCGGACAGAAAATTTTTAAATTGAGAAATCAAGGAAATTAGTGATTCTCTCCTTGGTTGCTTGTCTTTAAGTCAAATTATCTATTGGTCGGCTACTGTTGGAACGTTCACCTATTTTGGATATGGTCACAGGTAGGCAGGAGTGTATGGCATTCATCAAAGTGAATAGAACTTGTGGGCAGTACTGGGTATGCTATTGGGAAAATTACGCTGATACTGAAGCTGCATCAGTGGCGCAGTGGTTAGCACCGCAGCCTCACAGCTCCAGGGACCCGGGTTCGATTCTGGGTACTGCCTGTGTGGAGTTTGCAAGTTCTCCCTGTGTCTGCGTGGGTTTCCTCCGGGTGCTCTGGTTTCCTCCCACATGCCAAAGACTTGCAGGTTGATAGGTTAATTGGCCATTATAAATTGCCCCTCGTATAGGTAGGTGGTAGGGAAATATATAGTGACAGGTGGGGATGTGGTAGGAATATGGGATTAGTGTAGGATTAGTATAAATGGGTGGTTGATGGTCGGCACAGATTCGGTGGGCCGAAGGGCCTGTTTCAGTGCTGTATCTCTAAACTAAACTAAACTAGTTCCTAGCTCAGGCAGTAAAAAAAAACTTGCATTTATATTCATGACCACAGGTTGGCCCAAAGCACTTTACAGCCAATGAAGTACTTCTGAAGAGTAGTAAAATAAGTGTGAAGGCTTAAGCATATTCAGACTGCATTCAAGTTTTTTTAAAAAACTCGGCATAGAAGTGACTAACATTTATATAGCACCTTTTATGTCTTCAGGATGCCCCAAAGGGCTTTATAGCCAATGAAATACTTTTTGAATTGTACTCACTTTTGTAATGTAGGAAGTGCAGCAATTTGTGCATAGCAAGCTCACACAAACAGCAATTTGATAATGACCAGATAATCTGTTTCAGTTATATTGGTTGAGGGATAAATATTGTCCAGGACACCGGTAGAACTTTACTGCTGTTCTTCAAAATAGTACCATGGGATTATTTATGTCCACCTGAGAAAGATGGGGACTTGGTTTCACATTTTGGCTGACAACAGTGCAACACCTCCCCATTACTGCAATGCAGTGTCAGTCTAATTTTGTTCTCAAGTCTCTGGAGTGGGATTTGAAACAACAATTTTCTGACTCAGAGGCGAGAGTACAGCCCACGGTTAAGCCTCAGATAACATGCAACCTCTTGAGACACTGAAGTCACTCACGTGTAGGGGTCATGACAATAATTGGATCCAATTGGTGGAAGGATCCAACCTTTGGGAATGAAGCAGAATGGAAATGTGAAGTTCCTGAGAGACGGCCTATGTGGAGCAAAGTTGTTGGAGGAATTGGAAAATTGGATAGGCAAATCTATGAGAATGTTTTCAGTCTTCTGTCACAAATGTTGATTTATGTGTTATCAGGGCAGCTCAGAAAACTGAATTTTTTTGGTGAGGGAACTGATTACTTGAATTTATTGAATAGGAATCTTATTATACAGATAAAGGACTTGAAATTCTGATGAGTGGTGAGGAATTTAGGGCAGATTGCAAATACAATGTAGGATCTATCCATGTTGCAGTCCATTAAGTCTTTTGATGAAAATGGTGGCCAGACTAAAATGTGGTTGTCTTTCATTGGGTGCAGCAATGCAAATGATGGGTTTAGGATGGGATGATGTGACCTGCCTTAAGTCCCTTCAATTCCACCTTCCAGTCTACCCATGTAATGAACGCCTGTATTTAACAGACACGTCTTATCTTCTTTCTATTTCTGGGGTAGGCTTTCCATTAATAGCTACTATAAGCTCACTGACTCTTACAGGTACGTTTTAAATTACTTACTTACTCATTCACAGGTGGTGGGCATCACTGACCAGCATTTATTGTCCATCTTAAATTGCCTTTGAGAAGGTGCTTGTGAGTCACCTCTTGAACCGTTGCAGTCCGTTTGGTGAAAGTACTCCTAGAGTGCTGTTAGATAGGGAGTTCCAGGATTTTGATGCAGTGATGATGATGCTGCCCTTGGGCAAAGACAATTGGCCTCCAACAACTATAAGCATCTTCTTTTGTGTTAGCTAGGACTCCAGCCAATGGTGAGTTCCCTCACTACCATTCCCCACCACCCCCCCCCCCCCCCCACCACACACCCACAAATCCAACTCCCAGTGACTTCAATTCTACTAGGGTTCCTTGCTGCCACACTTGGTCAAACACTTCACCGCTGGAATTCATTTCTTTTGTCCATATTTAAATGAAACTTTAGTTCATTTTGCACACGACAACTTTAAGCCATTTTAAAAAGATTTCACTTGCTACTAAGGTGCTGTAGATTCAGGCAGATGTTGCAGTTCCCAGCACCTGTTAATGCAACTGGATAATATACTCCTGTGGCACTGGACTTGCCTGGTTCCATTCTTATCAATCTAATCAGAACCAGAGCATCATTTACAATGCCTTCTCTTCCTGCTCTCCTACCGTTACCTCTGGTGTCCACCAAGGATCTATCCTTGGCTTCTTCCTATTTTTCATCTACATGCTGCCTCTTAGTGACATTATTCGAAGGCACACCGTTAGTTTTCACATGTACGCTGATGACACTCAGCTTTACCTCACTACTAATTCTCTCAACTACTCCACTATTGCTAAATTATCAATCTGCTGATCTGACATCCCGTATTGGATGAGCAGTAATTTCCTCCAATTAAATATTTGGAAGACTGAAGCCATTGTTTTTGGTCCCTGCTCCAAATTGCGTTCCCTAGCTCCTGACTCTATCCCTCTCCTTGGTAACTGTCGGAATCTTACCCAATCTGTTCGCAATCTTGGTGTCATAGTTGAGCCTGAGATAAGCTTCTGACCACATATTTGCACCATCACTAATATTGCCTATTTCCACCTCTGTAACATCGGTCAACTTCACCCCTGTCTCAGCTCATCTGCTGCTGAAACCCTCATTCATGCCTTTGTAACCTCTAGACTTGACTATTCCAATGCACTCTTGGCTGGTCTCCCACATTCTAGCCTATGTAAACTTGAGGTTATCCAAAACTCTGCTGCCCATGTCTTCAATTGCACTAAGTCCCATTCAGCTCTCACCCCTGTGCTCACTGACCTACATTGGCTCCCGGTCAAGCAAAGTCTTGATTTTAAAATTTTCATTCTTGTTTTCAAATCTTTCCATAGCCTCACCCCTTCCTATCTCTGCAATCTCCTCCAGTCCCACAACTCTCCAAGATATCTGCACTCATCTAATTCTGGTCTCTTGAGCATCCACAATTTTAACCACTCCACCATTAGTGGCTGTGCCTTCAGCTGCCAAGGCCCGACGCTCTGGAATTCCCTTCCTATACATCCCCATCTAGCTACCCTCCTTTATGGCACTCCTTAAAACCTACATCTTTGACCAGGATTTTGGACATCTGACCAAATGGCATGAATTTTACCAATTGAGTGGACGGCCTGATGTCAAGCAGAAATGTGGGTTGGCAGGAGTGCCATGGGATTTTACCAGCAACAGCCAATTAAAGGCCTTTGGGAGTGCTGGCCAATTAATGGTGGTGGGCGGATCCTAGTGCTGGAAGCCCTCATGTAGCCACCATTTTAAAGGCAGTCGGACAGGTTGAAGACAGAGACAAGAAGGAGGGGGGTCAACAGCAAAGAAAGCAGCAGAGGAAAGGCATCAGAATGAGGAAGGGTCACTCCATAATTCAGCGACACCTCCCTGGAGGCTTTTTTGCAAGCAGTCAGAGAAAGAAGACAGGTCCAGTTTCCAGCAGATGGGAGTAGGAGTCCGGCAAAGCTCACCAAAAAGGCATGGCTGGTGGTGGTAGACATCATAAGCAGCTGAGGGGTCATTGCAGGAACATGGATCCAGTGCAGGATGAGACTTAATGACCTGCTGTGGTCTAGAAAGGTGAGTTGCGTTTAAAGTTTCAAACCGAAAGCCCAACATGAATTAAAAGGCACCCTGAAAAGTGAGGTCAGGTGGTAGAGACATGCATGGGGCACACTAGGCACCAACATATACATTGAGGCACCCAGTTCACATGCACCTGAGTATCATGGATGAATGCTGAATTGTGATGGCTGAATGCCACCCCAGCAGCACAGTGTTGCATGTTTACCATGCCTCAGAGTGACTAGCACAGATGAGACACTGTCTATGTCTATGCTTCCAGGAGTAGCATACTCAGAATGCCAGGGAATATCAACACACTGGAGGTGGAATGGCACTGATGGAGGAGGAGGCCATGGAGATCAGATGGGTCACTGCAGAGCAAGGCAAGTCATAGAGAGATACAGCACTGAAATAGGCCCTTCAGCCCACTGAGTCTGTGCTGACCAACAACCACCCATTTATATACTAATCCTACATTAATCCCATATTCCCTACCATTGTCCTACCACCTACCTACACTAGGGGCAATTTATAATGGCCAATTTACCTATTAACCTGCAAGTCTTTGGGAGGAAACCGGAGCACCCAGCAGAAACCCACATGGTCACGGGGAGAACTCGCAACCTCCGCACGGGCAGTACCCAGAACCAAACCCGGGTCGCTGGAGCTGTGAGGCTGCGGTGCTAACCACTGCACCACAGTGCCACCCTGTGCAAGCTCCGGAGTGAGTAAAGTGATGGTTGCGCCCAACATTCCCTAGACCATGTGCGGCCTGTGGCACTTGCCTGGGCCTTTCATGTCACTTGAAGCTCTTGACCAAGGGGGGGCACCAGGGCTTGGTTGAAGGAGCAGCTGTTTTATTTAAATCATGTCTCTTCAGCAAGTACAGCAGCAGATGAAGAACAGATCAGGGCTTCTATACTGGAAAGCTCACAGGATGCGATGGGTGTCACTTTATTCCTGCACACCCCCCAGCAGCACAGATACACTCACGTTAGTGATTGGTAGAAGGATTAGAGGGGACATGAGGAAAAACATTTTCACCCAGATAGTGGTGGTTGTCTGGAATTCACTGCCCAGATCGGTGCTGGAGGCAGAAACCCTCAACTCATTTAAAAGGTGCCTGGACCTGCATTTGAAGTGCTGTAACCTGCAAGGCTACAGACCAGGTGCTGGAAGGTGGGATTAGATTGAGCGGCAAGTTTTTTCAGCCAGCGCAGTCATGATGGGCTGAATGGCCTCTTACTGTTCAGTAACTTTTCTATGGTTCCATAGTTCAGTGGGCTTTGTTGCGTGTGTAGAATGGGTGGCACAATCTGGTGAGCACTGCACAAAAGCGCATGAGGTGATAATGGAGGCAGTAACAGCTGTGGCCACTTTCCATCAGAGGAGTAAGGAGAGGCTCAGAGATACTCAGCTCCATGCAGAGACTTGGCATCATCAGCAAAGCAGAAGATACTTCAGCAGCAGCATCAAATGTGTGAATGTTGTTGGAGTTTCCAGAGGCAATGAAGAGCCCAAGGAGTCCATCCATGTCATGAGTGGTTCCATATTTCCAACCTGTGAATGCATGGCATCCTCCATTGAGAGAGTAGCAACCCTCATGGAGAGACACATGGTGCATAGCATCAGGCGGATGCAGAGGGTGTGCACAGAATTCCATAGCGTGGCCTCATCCATAAGGTCTATGGAGTGATGGGTGGGTGAGATGGGTCAATCAAGTATCTCCCTATTGCCAGCAGCTGAACAACTCAAGACGGCGATGGGAGAGCATGGGGGGCCTGAAAGGGCAGAGGAGAGACAGGCTGAAGGCAAAGGGGGCTTTGATAGCTGAAGGCGGATACTCGGCCCCTTTATAAAAGCAAAATAATGCAGATGCTGGAAATCTAAAATATAAACAAGAAATGCTGGAACCACTCAGCAGGTCTGGCAGCATCTGTGGAGAGAGAAGCAGAGTTAACGTTTCGGGTCAGTGACCCTTCTTCGGAACACAAGTTCACTGACCCGAAACGTTAGCTCTGCTTCTCTTTCCACAGATGCTGCCAGACCTGCTGAGTGGTTCCAGCATTTCTTGTTTTTATTGCTCGGCCCCTTTGATGGTAACATCGATACTGCGTGCTGACTGAGATGGTCCTTGCACAGATGCAGATGGTCTTGAATGTGCTGGGCCCCAGTCGGGCTCAGGTACCCAGAAGATACAGGCCACAACCATTTAATGCACCAGTGCAAGAAAGGCAGCAGCCTACCTCCACACCAACTCCAGGCGCAGTGAAGCACCCCATGGAAGTGACCGTAAGTGAGCATGTAAATGCATGGACTAGTACTTGGGTTTCACTGGGTGATAATTTGTTAAATGCAGGAGCATTTAATGTTTAATAAGAGTTAAAAGTCTTGACATTCAATGTATAATGACGTGTTTGTATTTTGTTTCAACAGTTGAGAGTGATAGATGTGGAATCAAATAGATGGATGGCATGTAAAAGTGAGGGCCTCATGAGCATCTGTGCTGACAGAAGGCCTTGGCATATAGTGAGAGATGCTAAGGGTCTCTCATGAAAGGTCAGCAAGGCCACCTTTGGGAGAGAACTTCCTGGTTTGGTGGCACTTTGCACTTGTCCTCATGTGAAGCTTTTGCTGATCAGAGGGTCGCGAATCTCCCTGCCGCGCATGTCACTGTCCTGTGAGCTGGGCTCCATGGCACCATCTTCTTCAGCTGGCACCTGTTGAGGTGCCACATGCTCACCTCCTCCTCTGAGGATGTGATTCGCTTAATGTCTTCCTCTGGCTCCAGCACTACACTCCTCTGGAGCACCAGGTTGTGTAATGCACAGTAGACGACAATGATATTCCCTCATAGCTATCGAGGCATTTAAACCTCATCTTTAAAAGGCCAATGGCCTGCTCAATAGTGACCCTTGTAGTCAGATGGCAGCTGTTATATGTGCCCTTTGCCTGTGTTGGGGTTGTGTACAAGCCTGCATTTCCAAAACAGTTGAATTGGAAATGTCAATTGGTCTTAACTGGTTTTTTCTGGTCTCAACTGTAAGTAAGTGGTCTCCACTGATGGTGTCTGCTTACAGCTGGGATAAAAACTCCTGTGGATGTGTATGGTGTGCAGTTTATGACATTCTGTACGCGGAACAGAGTTGGGCAGATGATGAAAATAGCGGCACCGGCCACTTTCCCATTGTCGTTCCCGCCAACAGCGAGTTTCATCAAGGTGAGGGAAGCCGGCCCAAAGAACCTGCCCGATCTGCTAATAAGTCCAATTAAGGTAGTTAAAGAACTGATTGAGAGCTTGTAGAGGGCCATGTTGAGATTTTGGTGGGGGCACACAGGCTACATTCTGGGTCGGGGCAGACTAGTTGCATAGAGGCGGCACACAGCGGGGAGCCAGTCATGGCCACCCCAAGAAATTAGGTGGGTGCATAAAAGTGAGAATAGATCAGAGGGTGACTTCACTACTGGCTTCTTCCAAGGATTAGCTGCGCACTTTGGTGGCGTTTTACAAACGGCTGCATCTCGCAGGTTACTGATCTCCTCTTTGCGAAAGTTGGGCAGTCCATTCAATTCCAGACAGATGGGGCCTCGCAGACACAAAGGGCAATGGGTTTCACCTTACCGCTAGATTTCCCCAGGTGAAGGGCACCATGGATTGCACACGTGACCATCAGGGCACTGACTGACCACCGAGTGATATTCATCAACAGGAAGGGCTTCCACTCCCTCAATGTTCAACTGGTCTGTGACCACAACAAGCGCTTCTTGCATGTGTGCGCTCACTTTACTGGCAGCTGCATTGACTCCTTCTACCTCTATTTTATAGTTAACTGGTTGTGTGTGTGTGTGTGTGTGTGTGTGTGTGTGTGTGTGTGTGTGTGTGTGTGTGTGTGTGTGTGTGTGTGTGTGTGTGTGTGTGTTTAAAAAGGGAGTTTTCATATTTCAATCCATGCTTCGTAACTGGATAAGTCTTGTTTTACAATAAACTGACAGTTTTGTTGTTTATTGAAGAAACCTGGTTGGTGTACTTTATTATGGGATAAAGAGTAGAGTATATGATTGACCATATTGGTAACTGGGTAAATATTTAAATATATGTTGTGACCTGTGGAGAAGTGGAATTAGAAAAGACAATGCACTCCTCCCACCTCGGTCGTAACAATCACAATAAAATTTCAACGAATAGTGCAGTCAAGAGTGTTTTAGCTTCACTGCATGACCACAGCACACACGACAAAGGTAATTTTCACTCGTTAGTGGTACTTATCTGAACACTTTTCACAAGTTAATACTCTGATCTCAAATGAAACAAGTTGAGCCAGAAACCAGTCTAACTGGTCACAACTGTAAGCAATATAATTTTCAACTGGAGCCAGGTTGACTGGTATCAACTAGATCCAATATAATTTTCAACTGGAACAAGTACAAAGGTCAACTGGAACCAGGTCAACTGGTTCAGTTGTCCAAATTTCCATGGTCAACTGGCTCAAGTGGACCAGTTACACATGGTTTGGATTTATGGGGGGAGTCAGTGAATACCACCTGTCCCACAGGATCTAACCACGAAGACATTCAGGTGGGCTGAAGAGCTGAGGCAATTGGCAATGTTTAAGGATATAGAAGTGTGGCAGCTTCCAAGAAACCTTGTACACACCTATGCGACTTGTTCACGGTGGTCACAGACAATTTGAACATTGACAGAGTGGGACCTTTTCCTGCCTGGCTGCTCTGAGGGAGCCTTGATGGCCATCTGAGTACAGTCAGTGACCCCCTTGGACCTGGGGAAATCCAGCCATGGCCCCGAAACCAACTGCCCTCTCAGCCTGACTGGCCTGCTTGGTTGTGAACTTGATATACTGGCCAGCCTGATGGTACATGGCACCTATGACCTCCTTTATGCAGCAATGGGCCACTAACTGAGAGATGCCACATAGATCTCTAGATGCTCTCTGGAACGAACCAAAGGTGAAAATGTTGAGTGCCAATGTCACCTTTAAGGCTACAGGCACTGGGTGGCCGTCACACCCTGGCATCAACTCCTGCTCCAGTATACTGGACAGCTCCACCACCATCTCCCTGGAGAGACACAATCTTCAGAGACATTAGTGCTTGGACATCTCCATGAAGCTGGGCCTCTGACGACACACCCTTTGAGCTGGATAGTGCCTTCTGCGACCATGAAACTCCCGTCTTGCTCCCATGCACCCTCCTCATCCATGTCCAATGGTCTCCTCGTTACTGGAGCTCCCCTGGCCACTGCACAGCTGTTCCTTCTCACTGGAAGAGTGAAAATCTGAAAGCATTGACCCCATAGCCAGATGAAGTCTCCACTGCAATGAGCCTCTCAAGAACCTTGTCCTGCCTCCAGTAATAGTTCTAGACCTGGGAAATGCCCTTCCACTAGCAGTACTTCACTTTGGCCCTACCATCTGCAGTGCCTTCAAACTTAATAGCATCACCTCTTGAAGGCACAGCCTGCAGACAGCTTCAAGTATGGCTGCCAGTTCCCTCTGCAACTCAGCTGGTGGTGAGATCTTGCTTCATTTGAGTAGGCGAGGCTCTGCGCATCCAATGCACCTTTGGTAAAATACATGACAATTGGTTGTTTCGCAACCTTAATTACCTGAATGCCACTGATCTGTCTGCTGCCCTCATCTGGTAAAATTGGTTGTCAACAGGATGATGTCAGGGAGTTGGCCCAATGTGGGCCCACGCCATTTTCCCGGCCCCCTACCATTTCCATTCCCACCTCTTTAGGACCAGTAAAATTCTGCCCAATATCTTCTTTTCTGGCTCGGTGTCATTTTTAATTTTATAATGCTCCTGTGAAGCACCTTGGGGCATTTTTTACATTAAAGTCACTATATAAATATAAGTTGTTGAAAATAACTTCAGCTGAGCATAATTGAAAATTGGGAAATAGTTTTTAATGCTTTATTCAGATATAATTGAATAAATCAATAATGTATTACCTCAGTGGATCCATCCATCATGTATTTTACCACAGTTCCCTGAAGTGTAATGACTCTCGATGCCTCCTGCATGACAGGCCATTTCCGTGCTGCCTCGCAGGGTTGGGTGCCTTTAGTTTTGATGGGATAACTCTGACGCAGCAGTATCCTCTCTTCAGACATATCTTCATCTTTTATACCTTGAAATATGAACCAAAGTTGACAATGTGTGAATATTTAGGTACAAGTAAACTTATGAAAAGTAACCGTCGCTTGCGAGCAGGAAAATTAAAATGAGGTTTTGTTTTTTAAAACTACAACAAATTTGTGTAGCAAAATTGGTTATAAATATTCTGCTGCATTCTCAGAGACATGCATTGGAAGCTGCCCACATAGAGGGATTAAAGGTTTCTTCTTCTTGACTGTAGTTGCTAAGAAGTTTTGGTTGTGTTTGGAAAATTGAGATTAGAGCATGTGCTGTAGACAGTTATGCATTACATTTGAAGCTGCAATAATCAGGGCACCTTTCTGTCAAACTTTCTGAATGTGTTAAGTTTGTTCTTTACCTGCACCAATAAGACACTCCCAGTTACTCTGGACAACAGAGTTCTTAGGAGGATGCCCCTCTGACTCAAAGATAGTGGGCTGGATTTTCCAGGCCTCCCCTGACATTGGGGGTTGTGGCAGGGGGGCCTGGAAAATGCATCTGGGAGAGCCCTACCTCGGGCTTCGACGCCGGGAAAGCCCCATATTGCCAGTGACAGTGAGGCCTCATGGCATACTCCCTGCCCCCACCACTCAGTGATGGGTCCAACATTACCATAGTCAAAAAAATTTTAATCAATGAATTAAATACTGAGCCACTCCCACCGTCCGTTCCGGTTCCATATTGGTGGCGGCAGCCGATACTCCGCACCTTCGGATCTCCATTTGGAGGGGGATCAGGTAAATATTTCAGTTTGGGGGGCGGGAACGGGAAAAACTATTCTGATTGGTGGAGGGGATGGTGGGAAAGGGTTGAAGGTAAAAGTTTATGAACTTTGGGGGGGGGGGAAGGTCAGGTACATACAGTAGGTATTTTGGGGGGGGTGAGAGGACAAGGAATGAACTAAATGGATATTGGGGGGATGGGAGAGGTGACAGAAACATTTCTTCAATTTTTTACATTAAATCTAAAGTGCATATTCCTTTAAAAATGTAAATTATATGTAGGGGCTTGAACCTCTTTAAAAATGGCATCAGTGCCTGTGCAGTGGTGCCGGATGTCGTTGACAGGGACGGACCGTCCTCCCCTTGCACGTCATCGGGGGGTGGAGGGGGAGTGGTCTGCCCTGGCCATGTAAATGAGCCTATGCGTTTAATATCGTGGTGGCTCCACTGAGTAAAGACCGCGCATGCGGGCCACCATTTTCTACGGCTGCCACCAATTAAAATGCAACCCAGTAACTCGCTTTTTCTGCACCTAAATTTTATCTCTGAAAGGGGTAGCCCTCCCTCTTTCCTGATCTATTGTACTACCCTCAGTCATTTCTTGCAGTTCAGTAAACTAAACTTCTGCAGCAAACCTCAAATTACCAAAACCTATGAATGATTCTTTAAGGCACTGCAGCAGCTGTTTAAGACTAATGCTGCACTAAAAATTCTGTTCCCTGGTCTGCATGTTTTCAGTGGATGATCCAGTCTGCAATGGAAGTTACTTAAATGAATTGACTTTGCAAAAAGTCCACTCCACACACCTAAGAGGAACTTGCACATTTCCAGGCTTACTGTCACTATGCCCATCAAGAAATTGGATCCAGTGGGGTTGATTGCTTCTAATATATGTTACTGCAAAATTTGCTGTGCATGACACTCACAGACTCAGCACCACAACTGAAATTTTCCTTTCTATTTGCTCGGTATAAAGTTTATACCAAAAGCAATTTATGTCATCTTAATTGGAATACAATGCAACAAATTCAGTGGTAACATCAAAGCTATCAGAAGGCAGCCACGAATGGCCTTCTCAAAAAGAAACTTTGGAGAAAAAACACATCGGAAGTTGGGGTGGGGGAAGGTATAACAACCAATGAGCCATAGGACAGATGAAAGACTGTAAATAAATATTGAAATTTGGAAATTATCAATAACTTTCTCCAAAAGGGAGCATGTCACCTAATAAAATTCTTCTTGGTTCTAAGCAATAAAAGTTCAAAATCTAGATCAAATCATATGATTCAGAGGAGCTGGACAAAGTTCTGAGAATCAGCCAATAAGAGAAGGTAGATGGAGGGGGGGTACTTCAATTTCTGGTATCAATTACTGCAGGCTCCTGGAGTTTGCTTTATTGATTTTAGGGATCAGAGAGAAATTTCCCACAATTTATTCCTAAATTGCTTTTTTTGCCTTTCCCAGCAGATTGACGGAAGTTTTATCTATTAATGAGGTAAACGGTTAAGAACAGCCCTTTTCAAACTTCCAGGCTATGAAATTCAAATAAGACAGAACAGTATGGATCAGTCCACTTGATTGAAGGCCCTGTCATTGGAATAATTATCCATCATCTCTACCAATGCACTGTCACTGCAGAATGTAATATCTAAAGGACACACTGTAGCTACTCACCAAGATTACTTTGGCAGCACCTCCCAGCCCCACAACTTTTATCACTAATAAGAAAAAGAGCAGCGAGAAAAGAGACCAACACCTGCAAATTACTTTACAAGTCCTGCAATATGCTGACTGAGACAGATTTACTGGTCAAAATCCTAGAATTCACTTCATTGTGGGAACACCATCGGGACAACAACTGAGTTCAAGGAGAAGGCGTATATCTATTTTGTCAGAACAGATAGGGATCAGCAAAAAATGTGACTTTGCTGGCATCACCGATATAGAACAAAGAACAGTACAGCACAGGAACAGGCTGTTCGGCCCTCCAAGCCTGCGACGATCTTGATGCCTGCCTAAACTAAAACCTTCTGCACTTCCGGGGACCGTATCCCTCTATTCCCATCCTATTCATGTATTTGTCAAGATGCCTCTTAAATGTCGCTATTGTACGTGCTTCCACCACCTCCCCCGGCAGCAAGTTCCAGGCACTCACCACCCTCTGTGTAAAGAACTTGCCTCGCACATCCCCTCGAAACTTTGCCCCTCTCACCTTAAACCTATGTCCCCTAGTAACTGACTCTCCCACCCTGGGAAAAAGCTTCTGACTATCCACTCTGTCCATGCCACTCATAACTTTGTAAACCTCTATCATGTCGCCCCTCCACCTCCGTCATTCCAGTGAAAACAATCCGAGTTTATCCAACCTCTCCTCATAGCTAATGCCCTCCAGACCAGGCAACATCCTGGTAAACCTCTTCTGTACCCTCTCCAAAGCCTCCATGTCCTTCTGGTAGTGTGGGGACCAGAATTGCACGCAATATTCTAAATGTGGCCTAACTAAAGTTCAGTACAGCTGCAGCATGACTTGACAATTTTTATACTCTATGCCCCAACCGATGAAGGCAAGCATGCCGTATGCCTTCTTGACTACCTTATCCACCTGCGTTGCCACTTTCAGTGACCTGTGGACCTGTACGCCCAGATCTCTCTGCCTGTCAATACTCCTAAGGGTTCTGCCATTTAATGTATACTTCCCACCTGCATTAGACCTTCCAAAATGCATTACCTCACATTTGTCCGGATTAAACTCCATCTGCCATTTCTCCGCCCAAGTCTCCAACCGATCAATATCCTGCTGTATCCTCTGACAATCCTCATCACTATCTGCAACTCCACCAACCTTTGTGTCGTCTGCAAACTTACTAATCAGACCAGCTACATTTTCCTCCAAATCATTTATATATACTACAAAGAGCAAAGGTCCCAGCACTGATCCCTGCGGAACATCACTAGTCACATCCCTCCATTCAGAAAAGCACCCTTCCACTGCTTCCCTCTGTCTTCTATGACTGAGCCAGTTCTGTATCCATCTTGCTCACCTCTGATCCCGTGTGACTTGACCTTTTGTATCAGTCTGCCATGAGGGACCTTGTCAAAGGCTTTACTGAAGTCCATATAGATAACATCCATCAATCATCTTCGTCACTTCCTCAAAAAACTCAATCAAATTAGTGAGACATGACCTCCCCTTCACAAAACCATGCTGCCTCTCGCTAATAAGTTCGTTTGTTTCCAAATGGGAGTAAATCCTGTCCCGAAGAATCCTCTCTAATAATTTCCCTACCACTGACGGAAGGCTCACCGGCCTTTAATTTCCTGGATTATCCTTGCTACCCTTCTTAAACAAAGGAACAACATTGGCTATTCTCCAGTCCTCTGGGACCTCACCTGTAGCCAATGAGGATGCAAAGATTTCTGTCAAGGTCCCAGCAATTTCTTCCCTTGCCTCCCACAGTATTCTGGGGTAGATCCCATCAGGCCCTGGGGACTTATCTACTTTAATGCTTTGCAAGACACCCAACACCTCCTCCTTTTTGATAATGAGATGACTGAGACTATCTACACCCCCTTCCCTAGGCTCATCATCCACCAAGTCCTTCTCTTTGGTGAATACTGATGCAAAGTAGTCATTTAGTACCTCGCCCATTTCCACTGGCTCCCCTTCTCTATCCTTGAGTGGGCCAACCCTTTCCCTGGTTACCCTCTTGCTCTTTATATATGTATAAAAAGCCTTGGGATTTTCCTTAATCCTGTTTGCCAATGACTTTTCATGACCCCTTTTAGCCCTCCTGACTCCTTGCTTAAGTTCTTTCCTACTGTCTTTATATTCCTCAAGGGATTCGTCTGTTCCTCGCCTTCCAGCCCTTACGAATGCTTCCTTTTTCTTTTTGACTAGGCTCACAATATCCCGCGTTATCCAAGGTTCCCGAAACTTGCCAAACTTGTCCTTCTTCCTCACAGGAACATGCTGGTCCTGGATTCTAATCAACTGACGTTTGAAAGACTCCCACATGTCAGATGTTGATTTACCCTCAAACAGCCGCCCCCAATCTAAATTCTTCAGTTCCTGCCTAATATTGTTATAATTAGCCTTCCCCCAATTTAGCACCTTCACCCGAGGACTACTCTTATCCTTATCCACAAGTACCTTAAAACTTATGGAATTATGGTCACTGTTCCCGAAATGCTCCCCTACTGAAACTTCGACTACCTGGCCGGGCTCATTCCCCAATACCAGGTCCAGTATGGCTCCATCCCTAGTTGGACTATCTACATATTGTTTCAAGAAGCCCTCCTGGATGCTCCTTACAAATTCTGCCCCATCCAAGCCCCTAGCACTATGTGAGACCCAGTCAATATAGGGGAAGTTAAAATCACCCACCACTACAACCGTGTTACCTTTACATCTTTCCAAAATCTGTCTACATATCTGCTCCTCTACCTCCCGCTGGCTGTAGGGAGGCCTGTAGAAAACCCCCAACATCGTAACTGCATCCTTCCTATTCCTGAGCTCCACCAATATTGCCTCGCTGCATGACCCCTCCGAGGTGTCCTCCCGCAGTACAGCTGTGATATTCTCCTTAACAAGTAATGCAACTCCTCCACCCCTTTTACATCACCCTCTATCCCGCCTGAAGCTTCTAAATCCTGGAACATTTAGCTGCCAATCCTGTCCTTCCCTCAACTAAGTCTCTGTAACAGCAATAAAATCATAGTTCCAAGTACTAATCCAAGCTCTAAGTTCATCTGCCTTACCTGTTATACTTCTCGCATTGAAACAAATGCACTTCAGACCACCAGTCCCGCTGTGGTCCGCAACATCTCCCTGCCTGCTCTTCCTCTTAGTCTTACTGGCCTTATTTACTAGTTCCCCCTCATTTATTTCACTTGCTGTCCTACTGCTCTGGTTCCCACCCCCCTGCCACACTAGTTTAAACCCTCCCGAGTGACATTAGCAAACCTCGCAGCCAGGATATTTGTGCCCTTCCAGTTTAGATGCAACCCGTCCTTCTTGGACAGGTCCCATCTGTCCCTGAAGAGATCCCAATGGTCCAGATATCTGAAACCCTCCCTTCTACACCAGCTATTCATCCACGTGTTTAGCTGCACTATCTTCCTATTTCTCGCCTCACTGGCACGTGGCACAGGGAGTAATCCTGAGATTGCAACCTTAGATATCCTGAGAACAATTTTTTTTTAGAAAGTAAAAATAAATTTAAGTGCAAAGAGAAAAACCAACTTGCCAAGGTGTGAGGGTGTAGGCCCACAAGTCAAGGGTTTGGAGACCCCTAGCCTAATCAAGGTCAAATTCAGTTCTTGATAAAGAAGCATCAAAGTTAAGCCTTTGTTTGTTAGTAATGTCTATGGTGCACAATTATTCTCATATTGTTTAAGTTGCTGTGAGGAAAAGATGAAAGAATACTCCTGAGTACAAATAATAGATCATTAGCAATGAAACACCACAGTGAAATATCCTTTTTAATTTTTAAGGGCCTGTTTATCCACTTTGATTGAATAAGGTGTAAAGGTATGTATGAGAATAATTTTGTGATCAAATATGGCAAACAAATTTGAAAGATATATTAAAAAGACGGACCTATAGAGTCCTCGGTGAAGTATGTTATTAACAGTCCATCTGGAGAACATGCATTCAGACACAGGAATACTGAAGGTTCTGGACCATCTTCTGAAGGGGCTGCAGGTTCATGCTCTTCAATTTCCACCTGGACAGGGAAGCATTGATTACATTCACAGAAAAGCAATGGCTGGTCTGTAGCTGGTCAAAAAGCAAGATTACCTACCCAATAGAACCATCTTTATTCTTTGAATTTGGAGCATCCTCTATATATTGTTGGAATGGGCCCAATTATTAGTAATGATAGCAGAAGAACTGATGATATAATACTGGCGAGGAAATACCTTAAAGATCACTGAAAAGAGTGAAACATCCTAGCGATTGTTCTGGTTGCTCTGAATAACATATCAAAATCATATGAAGTGTAATGAATACAAAATATACCTTTGGTTCTTCTTTTAGTTGCTCTGGTTCCTCTGCTGCTGGGCTTAAACTAGTTTCCTTCTTTTGCTTGCCCTTTGCTGATTGAGGATTTTTGTTCTTGGTGGACTTATCTGGCTTACCAGTAACTGACGGAGTGACAACGGGAACTGGTGTAAGGGTTTGGACAGAGGGAATACGCAAAATATCAGCCAGTACGGGATCTTCCTTAACTATAAACAGAATTTTTAAAAGTGAGTGCATGTACAATGCTATTCCCTATGTACAATATCATTGTTTATTCTGAATGCTACAAATTTCATGGATGTACAGTACATATTCTACATGATTCAACATCACTTCAGACTACCTGTCCCCTACAATCTGGAGAAGTATATTGTGGCACAGGGATTGTAACAATCGGTTCCTCGTTGCATGTGCGTATGTCTATCTTTTTGTAAGGTGCACCAAACAGCACTCTAGTCAGAAAATGCCAATTTTAAATAAAATAAAAATGAATGAACAGAATATAGTTTTCATAGCTACATTCAATTAAATCCTCACCACAAGACCCGGGTTCAATTCTGGGTACTGCCTGTGTGGAGTTTGCAAGTTCTCCCTGTGTCTGCGTGGATTTCCTCCGGGTGCTCCGGTTTCCTCCCACAAGCCAAAGACTTGCAGGTTGATAGGTAAATTGGCCATTAGCAATTGCCCCCAGTATAGGTAGGTGGTAGGGAAATATAGGGACAGGGTGGGGATGTGGTAGGAATATGGAATTAGTGTAGGATTAGTATAAATGGGTGGTTGATGGTCGGCACAGACTCGGTGGGCCAAAGGGCCTGTTTCAGTGCTGTATCTCTAAAACTAAAACTATGACTTTGCCTCCCCTTACAGACTAGAATCACAGAATCGTTACAGTGCAGAATAAAGCCTAGCTCAGGCATAAAATTAAAACCTGACCCGGGCCCAACCCGACCACAGCCAAGCTGAACCCGACCTAAGCCTGAGCTCTTTAATTTTTTTTCGCGCCCGACCCGACCTGACACGAATCTCCTTCATCTGTTCTGGCAGCAGGCTATTTCTGCAGCTGGAGTTGTGGGGAATCATGGGTAAGCCTGATCCCGTGACTTCCCAGAAGCAGTGTCCAGCCCGACCTGACCTGAGCCCGAATGCTGGACTCGGAATTTTGACCCGACCCGACCAGAACCCGACACATGTAGTTGGGTCTAGTTGGGTAGCCGAGCTTTAGTGCAGAAGGAGGCCATTTGGCCCATCGTGTTTGCCCTGGCTCCCTGAAAGACCAATGCCCTCAGCTCCATTTCCCTGCCTTCTCCCCATAACCCTGCACATTCTTTCTTTTCATATAAACTAACTCAAAGAACAAAGAACAAAGAACAAAGAACAGTACAGCACAGGAACAGGCCATTCGGCCCTCCAAGCCTGCGCCAATCTTGATGCCTGCCTAAACTAACACCTTCTGCAACTCTGGGGCCCATATCCCTCTATTCCCTTCCAATTCATGTATTTGTCAAGATGTCTCTTAAACATCGCTATCGTATCTGCTTCCATCACCTCCCCTGGCAGCAAGTTCCAGGCACTCACCACCCTCTGTGTAAAGAACTTGCCTCGCACATCCCCTCTAAACATTGCCCCTCGCACCTTAAACCTATGTCCCCTAGTAACTGACTCTTTCACCCTGGGAAAAAGCTTCTGACTATCCACTCTGTCCATGCCGCTCATAACTTTGTAAACCTCTATCATGTCACCCTCCACCTCCGTCGTTCCAGTGAAAACAATCCGAGATTTTCCAACCTCTCCTCATAGCTAATGCCCTCCAGACCAGGCAACATCCTGGTAAACCTCCTCTGTACCCTCTCCAAAGCCTCCACGTCCTTCTGGTAGTGTGGCGACCAGAATTGCACGCAATATTCTAAGTCCCTAACTAAGGTTCTGTACAGCTGCAACATGACTTGCCAATTTTTATACTCTATGCCCCGACCGATGAAGGCAAGCATGCCGTATGCCTTCTTGACTACCTTATCCACCTGCGTTGCCACTTTCAGTGACCTGTGGACCTGTACGCCCAGATCTCTCTGCCTGTCAATACTCCTAAGGGTTCTGCCATTTACTGTACACCCCCCACCTGCATTAGACCTTCCAAAATGCATTACCTCATAGTTGTCCGGATTAAACTCCATCTGCTATTTCTCTGCCCAAGTCTCCAACCGATCTATATCCTGCTGTATCCTCTGACAATCCTCATCATTATCCGCAACTCCACCAACCTTTGTGTCGTCCGCAAACTTACTAATCAGACCAGCTACATTTTCCTCCAAATCATTTATATATACTACGAACAGCAAAGGTCCCAGCACTGATCCCTGCGGAACACCACTAGTCACATCCCTCCATTCAGAAAAACACCCATCCACTGATACCCTCTGTCTTCTATGACCGAGCCAGTTCTGTATCCATCTTGCCAGCTCACCTCTGATCCCATGTGACTTCACCTTTTGCACCAGTCTGCCATGCGGGACCTTGTCAAAGGCTTTATTAAGTCCATATAGATAACATTCACTGCCCTTCCTTCATCAATCATCTTCGTCACTTCCTCAAAAAACTCAATCAAATTACTAAGACACGACCTCCCCTTCACAAAACCATGCTGTCTCTCGTTAATAAGTTCGTTTGTTTCCAAATGGGAGTAAATCCTGTCCTGAATAATCCTCTCTAATAATTTCCCTACCACTGACGTAAGGCTCACCGGCCTATAATTTCCTGGATTATCCTTGCCACCCTTCATAAACAAAGGAACAACATTGGCTATTCTCCAGTCCTCTGGGACCTCACCTGTAGCCAATGAGGATGCAAAGATTTCTGTCAAGGCCCCAGCAATTTCTTCCCTTGCCTCCTTCAGTATTCTAGGGTAGATCCCATCAGGCCTTGGGGACTTATCTACCTTATAAGTTATAGTTCTTAAGCTAACTAGCACTAATCTTTTTCCTCACTGGGTGTATGCATACATGCTTCAGCTTGAAGCCTCATGGTCTTCTTCTCGTTAATTAAAAGGTGAAACCTCGCTAGCTGCCTCTAACTGACTTCTCCAGAAAGCGATAATGAAGTAAAGGCTGACCTCTCCCTTAGCTGCATGTGGGCCAACGACTGGCTTGCTGAACTGCCAAAATTACTACCTTGTGTTGGCACTTACAGCAACTATATTATCTGTCTAATCATATGAATTAAAAACCCATTGAGGGTGCAAGCAGCTCTGAAATGTGCTCAATGGCTTTCCATATGTTATGCAAAATCAGATTCAATGACTCATTTCATTACAGATTAGAAGAGTATGCTGAAATTTTGGTGTTAATTCTTTGTAAATTACACCTGATTTATTATAAATAATAAATTAATACATAACTAATAACACCAATATATAAAATATAATGTAATCCAAAATCCTTTCTTGATCAAAATCTGTAAAATCTGCTGTTAGTGAAACAGTCTACAGTCTCCTGACTTACTTCCAGGTAGCTCAATTCTGTATATTCTATTGTGCCAAATCCTTACCCACTTCATAGAAATCAATTTCATTTTGCACTTTAATTTGTTATTACTTCACCTTTTTTCTGTGCTTTTGCAGGGGCATGTTTGCTGAGAGTTACAGTTATTCCATCATCAAGGATAGCTGAGAATGATCTAAATTTGCTGATGGATACTTCTGTCCATTCTTCCTCTGCAAGGATTAGATAATTGCAGAATTAAATACCCCAAAAATAGAACAGCTCAGATTTTGCCATGCTAGTCATCCAACATTTTACCCTTCAAGTTGCTCAGATACTATTTAAATAAAATGATCCAACTGCACTTTGAAACAATTATTGTAGTAGTTTTCTCATGATACAATGGGGCAATAATGTGGTTCTGCTGCAGTGATGCCAGGACTGCTGTTTACAGGCACAGTGCCAAATAGAGTAGTGGGCTGCCTTCTTGAGCAGCTGCAATCAATATGGTGAAGGTGCTCCCACAATGCTATTAGGTAGGGAGTTTCAGGATTTTGACTCAGTGACGATGAGGGAATGGCAGACTAGTCCAAGTCAGGGTGGTGTGTGACATAGAGGGGAATTTACAGGTGTTGGTATTCCCATGTACTGCTCCCCCTATTCTTCTAGGTGGTGACAGTTGGGGTTTAAGAGGTGCTGCCAAAGAATCCTCAGTGAGCTGATGTAGCGTATCCTGTAGATAGTGCACATTGCAGCCACAGTGCACATTGATGTGCTGCTGAGCTGCACTGTTCTGTCCTGAATGTTATTGAGCTTCTTGTGTAGTTGCAGCTGTAGTCATCCATGCAACGTAAGAACATAAGAAATAGGAGCCGGAATAGGTCATTTGGCCCCTCGAACCTGCTTCGCCATTCAATAAGATCATGGCTGATCTGATTGTGGCCTCAATTCCACTTTCATGCCTGCCCCTCCCACAACCCTTGACTCCCTTGTCAATCAAAAAGCTGTCTAACTCGACCTTGAATATATTCAATGGCCGAGTCCCCACAGCTTGCTGGGGAACAGAATTCCAAAGATAAATGACTCTCTGAGAGAATAAATTCCTCCTCATCTCTATCTTAAATGGGAGACCCCTTAACTTGAAATGTGCCACTTAATTCTAGACTCTCCCACAAGGGGAAACATCCTCTCAGCATTTACCCTGTCAAGCTCCCTCAGAAGCTTACACACTTCAATAAAATCACCTCTCAATCTTCTAAACTCCAATGGGTATAGGCCCAACCTAGCAACCTTTCCCCATTAGACAAACCCCTCACCTCAGGAATCAGCCTAGTGACTCTTCTCAGAACTGTTTCCAAGGCAAGTATTTCCCTCCTTAAATAGGGAGACCAAACTGAACGCAGTACTCGAGGTGTGGTCTCACCAATGCCCTGTACAGTTGTAGCAAAGCTTCCCTACTTTTATACTACATCATCCTTGCAATAAAGGCCACCATTCATTTGCCTTCCTAATTACTTGATGTACCTGCATGCTGACTTTTTGTGATTCATGTACAAGGACACCCAGGTCCCTCTGTACTACAGCATTCTGCAGTCTCTCTCCATTTAAATAATATTCTGCTTTTCTATTCTTCCTGCCAAAGTGGACAACCTCACATTATACTCCATCTGTCAGATTTTTGCCCACTCACTTAATACATCTATATCCCTTTGCAGACTCTTTGTATCCTTCTCACAACTTGCTTTCATACGTATCTTTGTATCTCAGAAAATCTGGCTACAATACAGTCAGTTCCTTCATCCAAGTCATTAGTCCATTGCACCCTCCAGTGCAAGTATATCCTTTCTTAAATGTGAAGACCAACACTGCACACAGTATTCCAAATGCAGTCTCACCTAAGTCCTATACAATTTTAGTAAGACTTCTTTATTCCTGTTCTCCAATCCCCTTGCAATGAATACCAACATGCCATTTGCCTTCCCAATAGCCTGCTGCACCTGCATGTTAACTTTATGCATTCCTTGTAGAAGTGCACCAAAGTCTCTCTGAACATCAACACTTACCAGTTTCACACCTTTTAAAAAATATTCTGCTTTTCTATTTTTACGACCAAAGTGAACACCTTCACACTTCCCTACATTATACTCCATCTGCCATCTTGTTGCCCACTCACTTAACCTGTTTATATCTCTTTGCAGCCCCTCTGTGTCCTCCTCACAGCTTACCTTTCCACTGAGCTTTGTATCATCAGCAAATTTTGATACATTACTCTCTGCCTCTTCATCCATGTCACTAATTATAGAGGATAAATAGCTGAGGCCCCAGCACTGATCCTTGCGGCACCCCACTATTCGCTGCCTGCCAACTTGAAAATGCTCCTTTTATGCCCACTCTCTGTTTCCTGTCTGTTAACCAATCCTCTATCCACACGAATATATTACCCCCAACACCATAAGCCTTTATCTTGCCTATTAATCTTTTATATGGCACCTTATCTAATGCTTTTTGGAAATCCAGGTATAATACATCTACTGGTTCCCCTTTATCTACCCTACTAGTTACATCCTCAAAAAATTCTAATAAATTTGTCAAACAGGATTTCTCTCAGTAAAACCATGCTGACTTCTTGTAATCATACTATGCTTTTCCAAGTGCATTGTTAAGATTTCTTTAATAATAGTTTCCAGCATCTTCCCAACGACTGACATTAGGCTAACTGGCCTGTAGTTCCTTGTTTTCCCTCTACCTCCTTTCTTGAAAAGCGGTGTTACATTTGCCACTTCCAATATGACGGAACCATTCCTGAATCTAAGGAATTCTGGAAAATCATAGCTAGCGCATCCACAATCTCTGCAACTATCTCTTTTAGGGTGTAGGTGATCCAGTCCTGGGGACTTGTCAGATTTTAGTCCTTTATGTTTCTTCAACACTTTTTCTTGGCTGATATCAATTTCCTTAATTTCCTCACTCTTTATAGCCTCTAAGCTATTGTCTATTTCTGATGTGTCTTCTCCTATTTCCGCTTCTAAGGGACCAATGTCTACTTTAGCTACTCACTTCCTTTTTATGTACTTATAAAAGCTCTTACAATCTGTTTTTATATTGCTGGCTAGTTTACTCTCATATTCTATTGTTCCCTCTTTATCAACTTTTTGATGGCCCTTTGCAGGTTTCTAAAACACTCCCAATGCTCAGACTTGCTAGTACTTTTTGCAACATTGTAAGCCTCTTCTTTTAGTCTAATACTCTCCATAACTTCATGAGTGAGCCACGGATGGGTCTTTCTTGATGAGTTTTTGTTTTTAAATGGAATGTACTTTTGTTGAACCCTTTGAATTGTTTCTTTAAATATTTCCCACTGTTCATTTACCGCCACACCTTTTAGTCTATTTACCCAATTAATCTTAGTCAGTTCTCCACTCATACCTTCGTAATTGGCTTTGTTTAAGCTCATTATTTCCCAGTGGATCTTTTACTATGACATTGCTAATTAACCCTGTTTCATTACACAGTACGAGATCTAAGATAGCTTTATCCCTAGTCGGTTCTACAACGTATTGCTCCCAGAAAGTGTCACAAAAACATTCTACAAATTCATCTTCTAGACCACTGTTGCCAATTTGATTCTCCCAGTCTATATGCAGATTAAATTACCCCACAATTAATACATTATTTTTGTTACAAGCTCCAATAATTTCCCATTTGATGTTCTGTCCAATAATATAACTACTGTCAGGGGGCCTGTCAACTACTTCCACCAGTGTTTTCTGACTCCTGCTATTTGTAATTTCCACTCAAATTGATTATATTTCATGATCTTCTGAGGCCAGATCCCTTCTTAATAATGTCCTTATGTCATCCTTTATTACCCCATCTCCTTTGCCATTCTGTCTGTCTCTCCGAAATATTGTGTACCCTGGAATATTCATTTCCCAACCTTGATCTCCTTGTAACCATGTCTCATTAAAGGCAATTAGATCTAGATCATTTACTATATCCAGTATGCAGTATTCTTGATGTCTCATGGAGTGAATTGAATTTGCTGAAGACTGCTATCTGTGATGTGGAGATCTCAGAAAAGGGTCACCTCCTCAGCACTTCTGGCTGAGAATGGTTGCAAATATTTCAGACTTGCCTTTTGCACTCTTATTTTGGGCTCTGTCATCACTGAGAATAAGGATGTTCATGGACCTTCCTCCTCTAATTAGTTGCTTAAGTGTCCACTACCATTTGTAAATAGATGTGGCACGGCTGCAGAACTTTCACTTAATCTGTTGGTTGTAGGATTCCTTACCTTTGTCTATAGCATGCTTTTGTTGCTTCACATGTAGGCCGCCCTGTGTTGTAGTTTTACCAGGTTGGGATTGCATTTTCACGTACACCTAGTTCTGCTCCTGGTGTTTTCTCTGCACTCCTCATTGAACCAGGATTGGTCATCTGACTTGATGGTGATGGAGTGAGGGATATACTGCCCCATGAGGTTACAGATTGTGGTGGTACACAATTCAGCTGCTGCTGATGATTGCTAAGACGGCTCATCGATGCCCAGTTTTGAGCAGCTAGATCTTGATCTATCCAACTTATCGTGGTGGTATTGCCACGTGACATGATGGAGAATGTCCTTAGTATGAAGACAGGATTTGGTCTTCACAAGGACACGTTTACCAATGCCATCATGGACAGATGCATCTGTAACAGGTAGATTTGGTGACAGCAAAGTTAGGTAGGTTATTGCCGCGAGTTGGCCCTCTCGCCATCTGCTGCAATCTCAGTCTAGCAGCTATGTGCTTCAGGACTCGGCCAGTTCTGTTAGTGGTTACTGCCAAGACACTCTTTGAAGTCCCCCACCCAGCCTACATTCTGTGCCCTTGCTACCGTCTGTGCTTCTTCCAAGTGGTGTATGCCACAGAGAAGTACTGATTCATAAGCTGTGGGAAGGCACAGGTAAGATGGTAATTAATTGGTTGTTTCCTATCTGCCAACAAGCCCACACCTATTCACAGCATACTTCATACAAAAATCTCATAAAAGGTACTGATTTGAAACAGTCATTTCCTAGCTCAGAATATCCATTAATTAAGGAGTTTTTCTCTTACGGGTTATCAGGGATGACAAAATTCCAGCAAATGGCAGATTTACAACATTGGGGATTTTGGAAATCCGCCATTGGCTTCTCTCTTTCCGACCTTAAAAGACCGTTTTTTTTAAAATTCAGAACTGTCGGTGAACTGACAGGATCACTAGTCTTGTGCCTTCTTGAGAAGGACTCAAAACTTGACTTATCCCCTGCTCTCAGTGCACATTTCACAGTTTGGACGGCACTGCATGTGCTAACATTCATTCGGGTAGACCCAGAGTCAGTGATATTAGCCATGGTGCTGAAAGAACCTTCAACCATAGGTCCATGGAAGTAGTTCATCAAAGCAAATACAAGTCTGCAGAGTGTGTTGTGCTGGCTCCCCCTTGTGTACTCCATTCCACCATAAGGCTAACCTTCCTTCCTTTTTGTATTGGGACAACTGTTTGTCTGTATGGAATTGTCTGACCTCCAGATTGAACCTCTCTCACAGTGTCCCCATCCAACTCCCACCAGCATCCCCCCAAACACTGTACCCCATCCAACTCCCCCTCACCACACACGCTGTACCCCATTGAATTGCCACATCCCCCTCTCCCACACACTGTATCCCATCCAGCTTCCCCCGCACACACGCTATAATCCATCCAACTCCCCCATTTCACACACACACTGCACCTCATTCAATTCCTCCCAACACACACAGTACCCATCCAACTCCCCCACACCACGCACACAAAGTACCCCCTCCAACTCACACACTGTACCCCATCGAACTCTCCCCACACACACTGTATCCCATCCAACTGCCCCCCAACACACATATAAACACACAAACAGAACCCCAAGTACCTCCTCCCCCTCAACATGCACACACACAGTACCCCATCCAACTCCCCCCACTGCACACACACTGTACCCCATCCAACTTGTGCAACTTTGTGGTTGGCAAGCTAGTGAAATGTGTAAAAGAGGCCCAGAAGATGTATGCTGGAGAGAAATATCAGAGTAGAAAAAAAGAAGAGGAACAGAGGAAAGGGCTAGAAATCGCACACGAGAAACTGGCCAAAAAATGCTCTGCCAAAGCAGTTATGATGATTGCTGCTAAGAAAGCTAGAAAGGTCCATGTTTCAGCACTGCATTCATCAGCTAAAGGGAAAACCTAACCAGCCAATTAGCAATGTTTGTAACACTTTATCACAGATTTGTGTACAAAGCAGAGAATATCTCAAATTATGTGCTGATGTGAAGAAAACCTATATAAATGCCAAAACCAACTGGCTGAATGAAAGAACTGAAGAAGTAGAAGAAGTTTTCAAGAATGGTAACACCAAGAAAGTATATCCACTCGTCAAGGTCATAGATGGTAAGAAATATATAAACCCAGGAATAGGTATCAAGGATGAAAACGAAGACTTATTATGATACAGAAGATCAGGCTGAGATGGGAAAATTACTGCAGGAAACTGAAGAAGAACTAGAATATATTGTGACAAAAACCATACCTACCAAACATGGGACATATTTTGTCAGATGGAACATTTTGAACTGTCACTGGATTTGAAATAACTTGTTTACAGAGACCACAGCAGTGGCTGAAAACATGGCTGCACATTTGCATTCTAAAAGACAGTTGAATAAGAGAGACAATGGAACTGCTCCCTGATTCAATTAACCAGATGGATTTTGATCAGGAGACATTGAATGTGTAAAAGGCCAGCATTCCCCCGCACCCCGCCTCCCCCAACCCCAACGTCCCCCTCACTGAGAGTGTCTGCCAAGCCTGGGGGAAAATCCACAAACCTCGCCGGGCAGGTTGTTCCAAATATGGAGCTAGTCACATGACTAACCTGCTGGCCAACTTGGAGTTTTTTGAATTGTGCCACACAGTTGGAGAGCAGATTGCAACTGAACTTGAAGAAGAGAGCACCTATCTCTCTCTCTTTCCCTCTCTCTCGTGCAAAGTTCCAGGGACCTATGGAAATAACTCCAGCCTCAAGAGAGAAGACTCCTGCAGCCTTCTGTGCCAGCCAAATAAGTGAAAGTATGCATTGGGCCCCAAAGAGGACTGCAAGACTTAAATTCAATCAAAGGCTTTACTTCAATCAAAGGCTTTACATCGACTCCCAAAATGAGTAACTGAACTCCATATTACTTCAAACCTCTCCTCTTTAACTCTTTCTCCTCCTCTGTCTCTATTTGTATATGTGTTTATCGTGTATGCTTGCTAGCATGGTTGCGTCGCATATTTTTAGTAGTTTTAACTGAATTAGAGTTTTAAGGCCAATAAACTTGCACCTTTCTTGTTTAAATCTAAGAGAACCTGTCTAGTTGAATTCTTTGCCATTACAATCAGAGGGCAGCGAGCAGGGATTCACTGAGGGAAAGTTAAAACACGGTGTTTTAAAAATCGAAACCCTGTTACGGCCAAACTAGGAAGAGGCTGAGAGGGAACCTCTAGACCCCTTTCTCACCTAGTCGCAAAGATATAAACAACAAAGATTGGAAGTTAAAACAAGAACTAGAACTGAGGTACTGAAAGATGAGTTAAGAAAAGCTATAAAGAACATTGAGTGGAACGTACGAATTAGGAGGATTAGGCTACTCCGCCCCTCGACCCCCTCCGTCAGTCAACAAGATCATGGCTGATCTGATTGTAACCTCAAATCCACATTCCCACCTAACCCCAATAACCTTTCAATCCCTTGCTTATCAAGAATCTATCTACCTCTGCCTGAAAAATATTCAAAGACTCTGCGTCCACTGCTTTTTGAGGAAGAGAGTTCCAAAGACTCACAGCCCTCTGAGAGAAAAAATATCTCCTCATCTCTGTCTTAAATGGTTGACCCCTTATTTTTAAACAGTAACCCCTAGTTCTAGATTCTCCCACAAGGGGAAATATCCTTTCCACATTCACCTTGTCAATACTCCTCAGGATCTTATATGTTGCAATCAAATCGCGTCTTACTCTTCTAAACTCAAGCGGATGCAAGCCTAGCCTGTCCAATCTTTCCTCATAAGACAAACTGCCTATTCCAGGTATTAGTCTAGTAAACCTCCTCTGAACTGCTTCCAATGCATTTACATCCTTCCTTAAATAAGGAGACCAATACTGTACACAGTACTCCAGATGTGGTCTCACCAATGCCATGTATAACTGAAGCATAACCTCCCTACTTTTGTATTCAATTCCCCTCACAATAAATGATAACATTCTATTAGCTTTCCTAATTATTTGTTGTACCTGCATACTAACCTTTTGCGATTCATGCACCAGTCCACCCAGATCCCTCTGCATTTCACAGCTCTGTAATCTCTCACCATTTAGATAATATGTTTCATTTTAGTCCTCCTGCCAAAATGGACAATTTTACATTTTCCCACATTATACTCCATTTGCCAGATCTTTGCTCACTTACTTAACCTATCTATATCCCTTTGTAGCCTACTTATGTCCTCTTTTATTCGACATTAATTAAGAAAGTAATTAAAGTAAATTAACTAATAGCATAAGTAACAATAGCAAGACAGGTGTTATGTTGCAGCTGTGGTATGGGAGAGCTTTTAGATGCCAAGGTAATCCAGGACAAACACATCTGCAGAAAATGTAAGCAGCTGGAGAAATTCCAGATCAGGATTATTGATCTGGAAGCTGAACTGCAAACACTGCACAACATAAGTGAGGGGATGAAATACCTGGATACTTCGTTCCGGAAGACAGTCACACCTCTTAGAACAGGGTTATCTGCTTTGGTCAGCAGTGAGTGACAGGAGGATTTGACTGTGAGTGAGGCAGGTAAAGGGACTGAGCAAACAGTAGTGGAGGAGCCTCAGACTATGTTATTGTCAAACAGGTTTGAGGTGCTCTCAACCTGTGTGGACGAAAGCGAGGTCTGCAAGGTGGGTGAGCAGACTGGCCATAGCACTGTGGTACAGGAAGCCAATCAAGTGGGGATGCAAAAAGGAATGTAGTAGTAGGGGATAGTGTAGTGAGGGAGATTGACACTGTTCTGTGCATCCGAGAGTGTGAGTCCAGAAGGTCGTGTTGCCTACCTGGTGCCAGGGTTCAGGACATCTGCTCAGGGCTAGACAGGAACCTGGAGTGGGAGGGGGAGGATCCAGTTGTCATGGTCCACAATGACAGAGGTAGAACTAGGAAAGAGGCTCTGCTTAGATAGTATGAGGAGCTAGACACCAAATTGCAGAGCGGAACCTCAAGGGTAATAATCTCTGGATTATTATCTGAGCCACATGCCAATTGGCAGAGGTCACATAAGATTAGTGAAATTAATATGTGGCTCAAAGACTGGTGTGGGAAAAGTGGGTTTCAGTTTGTTGGGCACTGGCACCAGTACTGGGGAAAGTGGGGGGGGGGGGGCTGTACCGTTGGGACGGTCTGCACCTGAACCGTGCTGGGACCAGTGTTCTACCAAACCATATAATTAGGGAAGTAGAATGTGCTTTAAACAAAACAAGGAGGGAGATGGATCAACCTTGGGTAGATGTAGCAATTCAAGGGGTATAGTCAAAGCAGGAAAGCAGAATAGTAATATGGGAAATGAAGGCCAGAGGATGGCAGGAAGGGACAGAGAGAAAAAAACTAAGACGCCACCAACAGATGCTACAAAGATAACAAAAAGACAAAACGAAAGACTCTGTATCTGAATGCATGTAGCATTCATAACAAAGAAGATGAACTGATAGCGCACATTGAAGGAAATAAATATGATCTGATAGTGATTATGGAGAAGTGGCTGCAGGATGACAAGGATTGGATCCTGAATATTGAGTGGTATATGACATTTAAGAATAATAATAAGCTGGGTAAAGGTGGAGGAGTAGCACTGTTAATCAAGGCTGGCATTGGTGCAATAGTTAGAGGTGACCTTGGTTCAGGAGATCAGGACGTAGAATCGGTTTGGGTGGAGATGAGGAATACTGGGGGAAAGAAGTCACTAGTGGGAGTCGTCCACAGGCCCCCTAATAGTAATCACAATGTAGGATGATATATACAAGAAGAAATATTGGGTGCTTGTAATAAAGGGACAGCAATAATCATGGGTGATTTTAATCTACATATAAACTGGAAAAATCAGATTGACAATAATAGCCTGGATGATGAGGTCATAGAATGCTTTTGAGATAGTTTCTTCGAGCAGCACGTTCTGGACCCAACCAGAGAGCAGGTTATATTAGACTTGGTACTGTGTAATGTGGCAGGATTATTTAATGACCTCAGAGTAAAGACGCCTCTAGGTAGCAGTGATCACAATATGATTGAATTTTACATCCAGTTTGAAAGTGGGTCTAAGACTAATATTTTAAACTTAAATAAGGGCAACTATGTGGGCATGAAAGCTGAGCTAGCTGAAGTGAACTGGGTTACTCGGCTAGGAGATAAATCAATAAAGAAGCAGTAGCAGACATTTAAGGGGATATTTCAGAATACTCAGAATAAAGATATTCCTACTATAAAGAAAAATTCTAAGGGGAGGACCCACCATCCATGGTTAACTAAAGAACTTAAGGAAAGCAACAAACTTAAGGAAAAAGCATATAATTGCGCAAAGATAAGTGGCAGGTCAGATGATTGGTCAGAATATAAAGAATAAAGAATGACTAAAAGGTTAATCAGGAGAAAGAAATTAGAGTATGAGAGGAAGCTAGCTAGAAATGTAAAAACAGATAGCAAGAGTTTCGACAGGTATTTAAAAAGGAAAAAAGTAAGCAAAGTTAGTTTTGGTCCTCTAGAAAGTGAGAATGGGGGAGTTATTAGTAGATAATAAGGAAATAGCAGATGAAATGAATAAATATATTGCTTCTGTCTTCACTGTAGAGGATACAAAAAACATTCCAGTATTAGCTGTAAATCAGGAGGTGAAAGGAAGAGAGGAACTTGTGAAATTACAATCACCAGGGAAACGGTACTGAGCAAACTGATGGAGCTGCAGGCTGACAAGTCCCTGGGTCCTGATGGGCTTCATCCCAGGGTCTTAAAAGAGGTGGCTAATCAGGTAGCAGATGCGTTGGTGTTAATGTTTCAAAATTTGCTGGATTCTGGAAAGATTCCATCAGACTGGAAAGTGGCAAATATAACCCCTCTATTCAAGAAGTGGGGGAGGCCGAAAATAGGTAACTATAGGCCAGTTAGCTTGACGTCTGTGAGAAAGGTGTTAGAATCAATCATTACGGAGGCTAAGCTGGGCACTTAGAAAAACTCAAGGTAATCGGGAATAGTCAGCATGGTTTTGTGAAATGGAAATCATGTTTAACCAATTTGTTGGAGTTCTTTGAAGGAGTAACTGGAACTGTGGATAAAGGGGAGCCCGTTGATGTACTGTACTCGGATTTCCAGAAGGCATTTGACAAGGTGTTACATAAAATGTTACTGAACAAAGTAGGAGCTCATGGTGTAGGGGGTAACAGATTAGCTTTGTTAGTAGATTGGCTGGCAGAAAACAGAGAGTATGCATAAATGGGTCCTTTTCTGATTGGCAGGATGTGACGAGTGGAGTCCCAGAGGGGTCTGTGCTGGTGCCTCAACTTTTTACAATTTATATCAATGACTTAGATGAGGGGAGTGATGGCATGGTAGCTAACTTTGCAGATGGCACAAAGATAGGTAGGAAAATATGTTGTGAAGAGGACATGAGGAGGTTCTAGGTTATAGATAGGTTGAGTAAGTGGGCAAAAATCTGGCAGATGGAGTACAATAAAGAACAACGAACAGTACAGCACAGGAACAGGCCATTCGGCCCTCCAAGCCTGCGCCGATCTTGATGCCTGTCTAAACTAAAACCTTCTGCACTTCTGGGGACCGTATCCCTCTATTCCCATCCTATTCATGTATTTGTCAAGATGCCTCTTAAACGTCACTATCGTACCTGCTTCCACCACCTCCCCCGGCAGCAAGTTCCAGGCACTCACCACCCTCTGTGTAAAGAACTTGCCTCGCATATCCTCTCTAAACTTTGCCCCTCGCACCTTAAACCGATGTCCCCTGGTAACTGACTCTCCCACCCTGGGAAAAAGCTTCTGACTATCCACTCTGTCCATGCCACTCATAACTTTGTAAACCTCTAACATGTCACCCCTCTACCTCCGTCATTTCAGTGAAAATAATATGGGAAAATGTGAAGTTGTTCATTTTGGCAGGAAGAATGAAAAAAGCAGAGCATTACTTAAACAGAGAACGATTGCAGAATTCTGAGGTGCAGAGGGATCTAGCCAAAGACTTGCAGGTTGATAGGTAAATTGGCCATTATAAATTGCCCCTAGTATAGGTAGGTGGTAGGGGAATATAGGGACAGGTGGGGATGTGGTAGGAATATGGGATTAGTGTAGGATTAGTATAAATGGGTGGTTGATGGTCGGCACAGACTCGGTGGGCCGAAGGGCCTGTTTCAGTGCTGTATCACTAAATAAAAAAATATTCTAGTGCATGAGTCACAGAAAGTTACTATGCAGGTACAACAAGTCATAAAGAAGGCTAATGGAATTACGAGAGGATTTAAAAATAAAAGTAAGGCTATGCTTCAGATTTACAGGGCATTGGTGAGACCACATTGCGAATACTGTGTGCAGTTTTGGTCCCCTTATTTAAGGAAGGATGTAAATGCGTTGGAGGCAGTGGAAAGTTTGGACAGACTGGGCTTATTTTCACTGGAGTTTAGAAGAGAGAGGGGAGACTTGATTGAAGTATACAAACTCCTGAATGGTCTTGACAAGGTGGATGTGGAAAGGATGATTCCTCTTATGGATGAGTCCAGAACTAGGGGTCACTGTTTTATAATTAGGGGTCGCCCTTTTAGGACTGAGATGAGGAGAAACTTTTTCTCTCAGAGGGTTGTGCGACTTTGGAACTCACTGCCTCAAAAGGTGGTAGGGGCGGGGTCATTGAATATTTGAAGGAGGAGGTAGATAGATTCTTGTTAGGCAAGAGAATCAAAGGTTATTGGGGGTAGATGGGAGTGTGGAATTCAAGACACAAACAGATCAGTCATGTTCTTATTGAATGGCAGAGCAGGCTCGGGGGGCCAAATGGCCTACTTCTGCTCCTAATTTGCATGTTCGTCTGTACTTCACAACTTATTTTCCCATCTATCTTTGTGGCATCAGCAAATTTAGCAACCATACCTTCGGTCCTTTCATCCAAGTCATTTATATAAATTGTAAAAAGTTGAGGCCCCAGCACTGATCCTTGTGGCACACCACTCATTACATCTTGTCAACCAGAAAGTGACCCATTTATGTCTGCTCTCTGTTTCCTGTTAGCTAGCTAATCTTCTATTCATGCCAATATGTTATCTGCTACATCATGAGCTTTTAGTTTTTTGCAATAACCTTTGATGTGGCACCTTATCAAATGCCTTCTGGAAATCTAAGTACAGTACATTCACCAGTTCCCATTTATCCACAGCACATGTTACTTCTTCAAAGAATGCCAATAAGTTGGTTAGACATGATTTCCCTTTCACAAAACCATGTTGACTCTGCCTGATTACCTTGATTTTTCAAGGTCTTTAATAATAGCTTCTACCATTTTCCCTATGACAGATGTTAAGCTAACTGGCCTTTCGTTTTCTGCTTTCTGTCTCCCTCTCTTTTTGAATAAAGGAGCTACATTCGCTATCTTCCAATCTAATGGAACCTTCATCGAATCTAGGGAGTTTTGGAAAATTAAAACCAACGCATCAACTATCTGACTAGCCACTTCTTTTAAGACACTAGGATGAAGTCCATCAGGACCCAGGGATTTGTCAGCCCGCAGCTCCGACAATTTGCTCAGTACCACTTCCCTGGTGATTGTAATTTTCTTGAATTCCTCCCTCCCTTCCATTTCTTGATTTACTGCTATTTTCTGGGATGTTACTTGTATCCTCTATGGTGAAGACCGATGCAAAGTACCTGTTCAATTCATCTTTCATCTCCTTATTTTCCCTTATTAATTCCCCAGACTCACTTTCTATAGGACCAATGCTCACTTTGTTAACTGTTTTCTTTTTTAAATAGTTATAGAAACTCTTAATATCTGTTTTTATATTTCTAGTCAGCTTTCCCTCGTACTCTAATTTTTCCCTCCTTATTAATCTTTTAGTCATTTTTTGCTGCTTTTTATATTCTGTCCAATCTTCTGACCTGTCACCCATCTTCGCACAACTATATGTTTTTTCTTTAAGTTGGATACTATCTTTAATTTTATTAATTAACCACAGATGGTGGGTCCTCCCCTTGGAATTTTTCTTTCTCTTTGGAATGTATCTATTCTGTGTATTCTGATATATCCCCTTAAATGTTTGCCACTGCGTATCTATTGACCTATCCCTTAACCTAATCTGCCAGTTCACTTTAGCTAGCCCTGCTTTCATGCCCTCATAATTGCCCTTATTTAAGTTTAAAATACTAGTCTTAGACCCACTTTTCTCTCCCTCAAACTGAATGTAAAATTCAATCATATTATGATAGCTGCAGCCTAGGGGTGCCTTCACTATGAGGTCATTAATTAATCTGATCTCGTTGCACAATACCAGGTCCAGTATCGCCTGTTCCGTCCGTTCTGTGGTTGGCTTCAGAACATGCTGTTCTAAGAAACTATTCTGAAAACATTCTATGAATGCCTCACCTAGGCTATCTTTGCCCATCTGATTCTTCCATTCTATATGTAGATCAAAATCCCCCATGATTATAGCCGTACCTTTCTGACAAGCTCCCATTATTTCTTCCTTTATACCCCGTCCTAACATGTGGTTACTGTTAGGGAGCCTGTACACCACTCCCACAAGTGACTTCTTACCTTTATCATTTCTCATTTCTATCTAAACCACTTCTGCATCCTGGTTTCCTGATTTAGGTTATTCCTCTGAATTACGCTAATATTTTCATTAATTAACAGAGCCACCCCTCCACCTTTTCCTAGCTACCTGTCTTTCCTACATGTCATGTACCTGTCAATATTCAGGTCCCAATCCATGTGTTCCTGCAGCCATGTCTCTGTAATTGTTATCAGATTATACTTATTTATTTCTATTTGCGCTATCAGTTCATCTGTTTTGTTTCGAATGCATTAGACATAGAGCCTTTAGTTTTGTCCTTTTATTATTTTTGTAACCTCTAGCCTTCTCTGCTGGTTTACTCTTAGATTTGTACTCATTGTCCTTTCCCGTCACAGTCTGTTTATCATTTCCCATTGTTACGACCAGGTGAGAAAGGTGTTCCTTTCAGCCTTCACCTGGTCTTACTGTAACAGCATTCAATTTTAAACACATCTTGTTTTGAGCTCCCCCTTGGTGAATTCCTTGTTCACCACTTTCCAATTATAAGGCAAAGACATGAGCACAAATAGGCTTTCTTAGATTTAAAGAAGAAAAATGAAATTTATTGAAACTTAAACTCTAATTTGGTTAACGTCTATGGATACACGCCGTGCCCCACGCTAGCATGCACACATGATACGCACATGCAAATAGAGACAGAAAAGAGCAGAAAAAAAGTAAAGTGGAGAGGTTTGAGGCAATATCTGAAGAGTTTCTTGTTACTGTGCTTCGAGCTCACTGTAGACTCCTTTAGTAGGTAGTTCCTGCTTCTCGTTGGGGGCCAGTATTCTTCTTAGATCTTGCTCACTATGTTACAACCAAGTAAGAAATGTGTCTAGGGGTCTTTTGCTGTCTTTACCTGGTGTCATTGTAACAGGGTTTTATTTTTAAACACACTGTGTTTTGAGCTCCCCCCTTTTGCGAATCCTTGTTCACAGCTTTCCAATTATAAGGTAAAGAAACCAACACACCAGGTTTTCTCAGGTTTAAAGGAGAAAGGTGAAGTTTTTAATTCTTAAACTCAAACTCTAATACGGTTCATGCCTAAGGATATACGACGCACCCAAGCGAGCATGCACACGTGATATACACATGCAGATAGGAACAGAAAAGAGAAGAGGAAAATATAATAGAGAGGGGTTTGAGGCAATATCAGAAGAATTTCTTGTTTATTGTGCTTCGAGCTCACTTGATTGTAGGTAGTCTTGCTGTTCGTGGGGGCCCCGTATTCTTAAACCTTGTTCACATAGGAGACTTGTCTCTCTTTGAGGTTCACATGTTTTCACAAGATTCAATTCCATGGGAAAGAGATGGAGGCAGGCAAGACTGGGGAGGTTCTGCTTCAGTTCCAGGAGCACATGGCTTTCTGATTACAAATTCCTTGTTGGAAGTTCAAATTCAATACTCCAACAGTCAGTCAGTCAGGTGACTAAAACTGGTCTGACCACTTCTTCTGTGTTTGTGGATTCTGCTATCTTAGCAGTCAACCTGGAATGCTAGCTCCCCCACCTTCAACATCTGGTAATCAAAAGTTCATTGTTGGTTGAATGTGTCAGGGCATGGTCCTTTGTCCCTTGATCCAACACTGTCTGTTATTATGCAAATGTCTTTCCAGTCAGGGGCTTGCAATTTTAAGTTTTAATGTTCATGTGGCGAAATCATGTCTGCCTCAGTCTTGGCAGGTGGGGAGGTTTGCCTGACAACTGTAGGAGACTTTTCTCTCTTGGGGTTCATATGGCTTCAATGTATTCCAAAGCTGGTGGGAAAGAGATGAGAGCAGTCAGGAGAGAGATGTTCTCAATCGAGGAGCTTTCTGCCAGTTCAAAACTCTATGGCAAGCTCAAATTCAAAAAAAACCTCAGGTGGCCCAGCAGGTTAGTCATATGACTAGCTGGTGTGACCACGTCCGTTTGTGTATTCAACCATCTTAGCAGTTAACCTGGAATGCGAGCTCCTCCACCCTCAACGTCTGATAGTCAAAAGTCCATTGTGGATTAAACTGGAGCAGGAAGTAGCCGCTTTGTCCTTTCCAAGTACTGTCTGTTAATATGCAAAAATGTCTCTCCAACCAAGGATCCATTTTTTTAACCAGTTCTATCTTCACTCCAGTAACAGTTTATAATTAATGTTTATGTGGCAAATTAATATTCCTCATTCTTGGCAGGTGGGGGCCTGCATGACACCATATTAATACCTTTCTCTCTTGCCTTGTCTCTATTCTTTGATTTACCATATTTTTCCCAAATTTGATCCCTTGCCCCCACTATTTAGTTTAAAACCCTTTCTACTTCCCTACTTCTGCAGCTTGCTAGAACACTGGTCCCAGCACGGTTCAGGTGTAGACCGTCCCAATGATACAGCCCTCATTTTTCCCATTACTGGTGCCACTGTCCCACTACCTGGAACCCACTCCCATCACAACAGTCTTTGAGCCACGCATTCATTTCTCTAATCCTATTTGCCCTATGTCAATTTGCACATGGCTCAGGTAATAATCCAGAGATTATTACCTTTGAGGTTCTGCATCTTAATTTGGTGCCTAGCTGCTCATACTGACTGTGCAGAACCTCTTTCCTTGTCCTGCCTATGTCATTGGTATCTACATGGAACACGACAACTGGATCCTGCCCCTCCCACTGTAAATTCCTTTCCAGCACTGAGCCAGATGTCCTGAACCCTAGCACTGAGTAGGCAACACAGCCTTCTGGACTCTCGCTCTTTGCTGCAGAGAATAGTGTTAATCCCCCTCACTGTACTGTCCCCTTTTACCACTACTTTCCTTTTCTCTCCCCCTGCTTGAACGGCTTCCTGTACCATGGTGCCTTGGTCAGTCTGCTCATCCACACTGCTCTGTCCATACAAACAGCAAGAACCTCAAAGTTGTTGCTCAATGGCTGCTCCACTCCCACCTTCTTGATCCCCTTACCTGCCTGACTCGCAGTCATACCTTCCTGTCCCTGACCACTGACCAAAATAGACATTCCTATCCTAAACAGTGTAACTGTCTTCTGGAACAAAGTGTCCAGGTAACTTTCCCCCTCCTTGATGCATCGCAATGTCTGCAGCTCGGCCTCGAGCTCATCTACTCTGAGCCGAAGCTCCAGAAGCCGCAGACACTTACTACAGATGCGGTTACCATGGATTGCTATGGCATCCAGGAGCTCCCACATACTGCAGCTGTGACACATCACCTGTTCTGACATCTTTATTCTGTTAATTAAATTAAATTTATTTTCCTTAATTTATCGCTCCCTTCTTCACTGAACTCCCTCACTCACCAAACCCCCTTCTTGACACACTGTGCACTCAAGCAGTACTCAGTGCAGACAAGCAGCACACAACACAGACAAGCAGCACGCAGTGCAGCCAAGCAGCACTCAGAGGCCCCTGAATTTATACTCTCTGAAAAACAATATGAGTCCCCTTTGCTAGAGTTCAGAAACCAGTTTAAGCTAGCTACCTAAGTAGCCAGCTACAGCTACTCTCAGAGAGCTTGTATATCCTCATTTTGAACTGTAAAAAACTTAGCTTGCCTCTTATATAATAATTTTAGTTAATTGCTAAATGTAAACAAAAACTAGACTTTAGAGAGATTAACTCTTAAAATCCCATCACTCACCAAACTCTCAGAAGGACCAGATCAAATACCAGCAAAGCACTAAAAACGGAAGATAAAACAGTGGCAGATGCAATGAAAGAAACTATTGATGATACATGGACAACAGGTGAATGGGCTTGCAAGTGGATTACTTGATGTCATCAGTTACTGCCAACTCACTGTGTGAACAGAGAAGTGGCAGGGAAGCAGTTTGGCTTCATTCCAGGAACGGGTACGACTGACGCCATGCTCAGAAAGCTCATGGAGAAATGTGAAAACAAACAGGAATCCCAGCTTTGGCTCATGTATATAGACTATGCCAAAGCTTTCAAAACTGTCCAGCATGATGCTGTATGGAAGACACTTATAGACTTTGGTGCACCCAAACATCTTGTTTGGCGATTAAAAGAGCGATACAGAAATGCTTCACGAGTTGTCAGAGTTGGTGATGAGCATACAAACCAATTCCAGTTTGAGAAGTGAGTCAGGCAGTGGTGCCTTCTGTGACCCATGCTGTTTACCACTCTGGGAGAGAAGATAATGAGAATGGTGTGGGAAGAAAGTTAGCAAAGAGATGTGGCTGTATGAGGAGGTCGTAGCATATGGAATCTCAGGAATGCAGACAACAATACACTCATAGCCAGAACAAAGAAAGAGCAAGAGACTATGGCAGACCTAATAAAAAGAGTGACTCTTTTGGACTGAACATAAATGAGGCAAAGACCAACGTTATGGCTCTAAAGATTAGAAGCACCAAGATAGAGGCAGTGGACAAATTCAAGTACCTTGGCTTGATGATAAACACCAAAGTTACATCCAAAAATGAAATTCAGGTTAGATTAGTGACTTAAGTAACGTCTGGAAGTCCAAAAGCATCAGCAGGAAGTTGAACAAATGTCTAGTACAGTCACTTGTGTGGAGTGTTGCACTCCATGGATGCAAGAGTTGGATTCTGAAGAAAGAGGATGAGAGGAGGATAACAGCTTATGAAATGTGAGTATGGTGTAGGATGCTCAGAATCAGCTGGATGAACAGAAAGACAAATGAGTGGGTTAGATCAAGAGTAGAGGTTCAGGAATCAAAAGTTGCTAACTACAGTTAAAAAGAGAAAGATAGCCAAGTACGGACATTGGAAACGAAGACTCGACAGCTTTGTCTTGGCAACAATTGAAGAACAGATACAGGGAAAAAAACAGAAGAGGAAGAGGAAAAATTGGATGGGTGATTGACGTTGGGATGTGGACTAAAGGAGGCTTGAAGCAAACCAGAGAAGAAGCAAGATGATGCCAACAGCCCCACTAAGGCAATGGTGACAATGTACGAACGAGCACAGATTTACAAATAAGTTTTCAAGGTCATGTTCTGGTATTAAAATTTACTTCATCCTTCATAATTACATGATGTACTAACTGTATTAAATGTTGAAATGCTGAGCCCACTTTGGTGATTTTATACAAATGCATTGGTCCACCATCTTGAAGGTAAGCGAAGGTAAACAAAGGGAAAGCTACCCATTTGAAGTGCCCTGGAAGCATTTGCATTCATTACAGATCATTAACAGTGCTATAATTACATGATACCTTGTCAAAATAATTTTCAGACTTTTTTGTCTTCGGCCATTAATTTTCAGACCTTTTGGCCACTCTCACCCCTGTGGTCTTGAAGTTTAAAAAAAACCTTTTATGGGGAATAACTTAAGAGAGGTACTGTGCATGGAAACTCTCTCACCTTCTAGTAATATTCTTATTTATAAGGCATATAAAGTAAATTAAAGGGGACTACTTCAACTGAAAATATAATCTTTGTTTTCGTGATACTCTTCTGCTGCTGTCTATTAACTATGATGGAAGTAATACTTACCTGATTGTAATTATAACTTAATAATACAAAGTCATTAAACTGCATCCAAATAAATAGTGAAAGAATTATGAGGGATAGGGTGGCATTACAGCAATACGCACATATGGAACATGGTATAAATTTATTTTTGACATGTTGGGAATCAAAATGCATTGGAATCAAAAGGCCGTATTCCGACAAGTGAAACATCACATCAACAAAGTGAGATTACAAATTAGTTGCAATTGATCTTCTTTTCATATAATTGAAATTAACTTGTTTCTATTAAAATTTAAAGTATTAAATACACCTGTAACATTTCTTTCTTACCTTTCTCAGAACTTTCAGACCCTGTTTTTTCTGTTGGAATTTCTTCACTGTCACCCAAATTCTTCATGGGATCTGTAATGTAGGTGAAGAATTGATGTCTGTCCTTCATTACACAGACCTGAATAATTGTTGAACCTGTTGAAACAAGCAAGGAGATACTTTGCAATAATTTTGGAAGAACCTCTGGTTGTTTACATGACATATATTTGAGTAACAAACATACATCCTTTGCTATGGATTTTCAAAGTTGGCATTGTGTAGTAGAATTTCTGTGGGGTTCTCCCAATTTCCCGACTTATGTTTGGTGGAAGATCAACGGAAACCTCATAGAAATGCTGTCTACGCAATCTCTCTGAGGCAGAAGTTCCCAAACCTGTGGGGGGTGCGGGGGAGGGGGAGGGGGGGGGTGGAACGGCAGGGGGTGGGGGGACAGGGAAGGGGAAGGGGACAGGGATTTCGGTATACAGGAGAAGGACAAGTTAGCCAACAAAAAGAATCACCAGTGTAACTTTGCATGGCCAGAGGAGATGCAACAAAAGTATAACTTTTAAAGAACTTGAGCAAATTTAAGTTTAAATTTGAAGTATATACCAATGCAACCTTACATAGGAAGACCACAGCTTAGCACAGGATGTTGGAATTTTCACCGATTTCTGGATGTGAAATTTGGACTAATCAGAGCAGCCTCTGCTGCACAGTAATTGGTTACTCGATTACTAAGCACCAAAAGCAGCTCTGTGCTGTGATCACCCTATGCAAAGTTGCATCAGCGTACATGTTTTCCTTGAATTTAAACTTAAATTTGCTCTGTTTCTTTAAAATCTAAAGTTGCATGTTACTTGCCACTTATCAGCTTAAGCCTGAATGTTGTCCAGGACTTGCTGCATGTGGACACAGACCACTTCATTATCTGAGGAGTTATGAATGGGACTGACAACTGTGCAATCATCACTTCTGACCTTATGATGGAGGGGAGGTTATTGATGAAACAGCTGAAGCTGGTTGGGATACTGCCCTGACAAACTTCTGCAGCAATGTTGTTACAACCGACCGCTCCAGTCAAAGCCCCCAATCAAAAAATACGATTCTGATTGTGGTGGGAGAAACGCACTGTTAATTCAATCCTGTCCCTCCACAGATCGCCTAACATATCATTTGAAACTTTCCAAATTTAAGAAAGACCCAGCCAAATTGTACCATCTATTAACCCCCGAATGAGGCTATCCAAATCAGGTGTCTTTATATCAACAAATTAACTGATTAATTAGAAAAAACTAAATTCTTAAAACACTACAAAGATATAAACAACATTTAAAATAGAAAAAATTAGAGTCCTTGCTAATTTACACTTCTTGATGAACAATCCTCTAATTAAAGTCCACGAGCAATCTTCCAGGGTCCAATGAGGAAAGGAAAACAGACCAACACCCGAAGTTTCAAACTCCTCTTTCTTCCAGTAATGACCACAGTAGATCAACAACTCGCAGCCACTTTCAATAGAATTAATCTGCCTTTAGAATTTTTGAGGGATAAAAGATTGTCACAGTCTAACTTCCCTTCTTTCAGTTTAAATGATCAGAAATCTTTGTTTTGGCTTGACTTTTTAGAATTTTGAGAGAGAATAATAAATAAACAGACTAAATTCTCTTCCTTCAGTTTAAATGGGCTGAGAGCTCTTCTTTCAGGTGTTAACACACAGCTGTCTGTCTGTGTTCTCTCTTAGAACAATCTGTTTGCACTATAAGCCAGTTCAAAATTAAAATGCAACAAATGTATCTCTCAATACTTAGTCCAAGTGGCTGTATCCAAGGCAATGAGAATGCATTCTTTGACTCAGTCTTTAGAGCTTGCTGCCTTAAAGCAGTACGGCTCTTTTTCCAGCCTTAAAGGCATACCGCATTCTTCCTGGGATAAAAAAATAACGGAATCATAACAATGTCCTGGGGCTGAGATGGGTCCTCCAACAACCACAACAATCTTCCTTTGTGCGAGGTATGACTCCATCCAGTAGAGAGTTTTTACCCTGGTTCCCATTGACTTCAATTTTCCTAGGTCTCCTTGATGCCACACCAGGTCAAATGTGGCCTTGACATCCAGGGCAGTAGTTCATACCTCACCTTGGAATTCAGTTCTTCTGTCCATGTTTGGACCAAGGCTGTAATGAGATCAGTAGTCCAGTGGTCCTAGTGGAATCCAAACTGAGCATTGTTGAGCAGCTTATTGTTGAGTAAGTGCCATGTGGTAGCACACCTTCCATCACTGCACTGATAATTGAAAGCAGACTGGTGGAGTGATAATTGGCGGGACTGGATTTGTGGACAGGCCATACCTGGGCAATTTTCAACATTGTCTTGTAGATGCCAGTTTTGCATCTGTACTGGAACAGCCTGGCTATGGGCAGACTAGTTCTGGAGCACAAGTTTTCAGCGCTACAACCAGGATGTTTTTGGGGCCTATGTCCTTTGCACTCAGCAGTTTCTTGATGTTACGTGGAGTGAATTGAATTGTCTGAACACTGGCATCTGTGATGCTGGGGACCTCAGGTGGAGGCCAAGATGGACCATCCGCAAACTGAGTATTACTATTTCAAATTAGAGTTTAAAATTACAATTCCGTAGTCCTTAGCCTGGTAAAGTGCCAATGAGTTCTTATTGATCAACAGATACAGTAATCAGTTACATTTAACATATGATCGGCTTATTGGTCTTATTAAATGCACTAGGCGATACAATGCTGAGATTATGCTTGCTATATTAGGAGATCACATCCCATATTTTCCAATCAGCGTTATTGTAACACCAACGTTAACCAGTTTTAAACAAATGGATTAATGACAATCATAAAATCTAGTCTATACTTTGTAAATAAGAGCACTTTAAAGATTTAGAACACAAAGGCTAAGCAGAGGGTTGGAGACTCAAATATTAATCTCTGTATCTGCAAAACCAGCTGATTCAGAAGCTAAAATTATTTGGGTTACTCCCATGCATTTCATGGATTAAGTACTTCAGCTGCTTAACTGTGTTGTAGTTGGCTAGGAAGTAAGAAACAATTCTTGGTTTATCGAATAGTTACCATGTAAGAATTGTGTGATTTTTGCTTGAATGTGTCCTCCATCAGCTGGGAATAGAGACTTGACTTCACCAGATACTCGAATTAAATCATTTCCAAAATTGTAGCCAATAAACTGCAAATAAATTGCACAGATAATAGTCACTGAATCTGAAAGAAAGGGCGCTTGTTTAGTTTACAATATGAAAATCAATTCTGGTAAAATTGTGTTCGGCAAGGCAAAATATTTTAAATACTGTGCTACGACTGACGTGGGAGGAGTGCACTGTCTTTTCTAATTCCACTTGCCCACAGGTCACAACATATATTTAAATGTTTACCCAGTTACCGATACTCATACTCATAGACTCTACTCCTTATCCCAGAATAAAACACACCAACGAGGTTTCTTTAACGAACAACAAAATTATCAGTTTATTATAAGTCAAGACTTAACCAGTAACGAAGCAAAGCATTAACACACAGATTGAAATATGAAAGTTCCCTTTTTATGTTAGCCCCTCTCTCTCTCTCTCACACACACACACACACACGTTAACTAAAAAAAGATTTTCTCTTTAGAGCTCTGTTACAAAAAAAAAGCAAAAAAGAATACTTTGGCCAAATATTTGCTAATTCTGGAAGAAAAAAGGGAAGATATGGAAAGATGTCAGTTGCCCCTTTTTTACTTTGGCATCCCCAATAAGTGTAGACAGCTGTCGCTGGGATCGTTCTAGGACAGTTCTTTTCAGGTTAAGTTGAAGATCAGTTTGGCAGGCTTTCCAGGTGAAATGTGGCATCAGGGGTTCCAGGCAGGCTTTTCAGGATAAATGCACCATTAGTTTCACAATTTCTTACACTTCATTCTCAGGAAGTTCTCAAAGAGATGGAAGAGGGTGCTGATGGTAACTGCTCTCTTGGCTAGTTTTCTCCAGTTGCCTTCAAAACAGTCCACACCCCAACACACTGTCTAAAGTGAAACCCAAAAACAATATCTCAAGAGTCAAGCCTCCAAACACCAATAAATCTTGACCTGTCCCTTCTCTGTAAACATTTCCCCAAGTCAAAAAGCCTCTGCTGTGTATTTTCTGAAGACAAGTGACTTCCAGTAAGGGTTGTTTACAAACCAAGTCCAACAGCCCTTCTGATGACATCTTTTCAATGACCCCAGTGAAAACAAAAATCCATGGAATCCTTTTCAGTTCTCCCAAATAAAACAATGTCCCTAATTCTAAAATACATAAGTCCTCAAAAAAACTAACAAAAAATATAGAAGCACTGTCATAACAACTGGTATATGGAATATTTTCCATTTATGACACTGGAGACCAGAATTTCCTTTTAAGTTGCTGGCATAACCTGGGTGATTGGAGGAAGTAAAATCAGGTGGAAGGAAGTTCAGCAATTCTCCTGTCACCATGTCACTTTCAGAATTTTCTGCCAGAAGTGATGTTGGGTGTATATAATGAGATGATTATACAATGTAGTTCCTGTCATTTCTGCTCTGGCAATACACTGAGCAAAGAACATGGGCGTTTTGTTGGCATCCGTTAAGGGCTGCAGGAGGGAAGTTACAAGTCAAATAGCCACTCTGCCTAAAACTGGAGGGCCAGCTTGTGCTTTTCCTTAGTTACAGAGCCCTGTTGTTCATATTTCAAAGAGTCTGCATATTAATAGAAAAGGTTGGTATCTAAGTACAATTGGTATTTGCAATTAGTTCGGTCTGTGTAAAGCACCTTGCAAGGTCTGGCGGTGTCGATGGAGGAATTCAACAAACACTTATGCAGTCATTCTTATTGGAACTTCAATACATCATCGAGCATATAGAAATTCCTGGGATTTGTGATGGAAGTCTTTCTCAGTAGGAGAGGTACTCTTGAATGCTGACACTGCTACTCCAGAAACCTCAGTATCTAAGGTATAGCAATTTCTTTTATCAACTTCAAAGTGATAGGGATTAATGGACATAGTCATTATGCAGACAAAGCGAGAATCTCTAAATCTTGAAGCTTTCAAATAAATTTGCAATCTTCAGCTGGCAGACAGTCTGATGTTGCAGTGCGGTGCCATAAAAACTTTGTTCTTCCACCTGAGATGCACCCCTGCAAATGACCTCGGTGCCCACCCTCAATATGGTAATGACCCAAGCCCCGGGAAACAACTCATCAGCAGAGCAATTACTGAGCAGCTGGAATTCCTGGCTCCCTTTGTCTCTGTGGGTGGACTGAAGCCGAGGAAAATTCAGTCCACTTGTTAATATTAAGTACTGCCATGCCTTTTATGAAGCTTCAGCACTTTGGATGGAAAATCAGATGAATTCAGAGAAAAAGGATTCCCCACACAATTTCTGGGCTTTTATGCTTGCATTCCACGATGCACTAACCGTGGTTGGGTCTATCCTATCATCTTTTGTTAATTTGTCACAATTTAGATAATTTTGTCTCCAAGTCTGCGTGTTAAAATTCTTCTAAACGTAAATATAGCAAACCTGGTAGGATTGCTCAATTGGCTCAGCTGGTTCCTGAGCTTCTGGTTCAACCTTGGAAATTATTTCTTGTTCTTCTTTGACTTTTTTACTGTCCTGTTTTGCTGATTTTTTTGATGACCTACTTGCTGTGGACGCCAATTTTCGTACATTTTCTTCCTTCTTTTTGCTAACTGGCCTGTCTTTCTTGCCTTTTTTTTCTTTTTTCTGTTCCTCCTCTTTCAACCTCTCCTGGTCTTTCTTCCAAGCCTATGAACCAAGTTAACAGTAAATACATTAAGAATGTATAAAAATGTTTGTATTTTCCGTATTGGTCAACAATATTTTACAGTGAGTAATAATAAAACATTTTTTAACCAGAAAATGACCCAAAGTGGAATTCTAATTTTTTTTTTAAATGACAATAACGTCACCACTGGTAAAATTCTCAAGAATAAAAACGAAATTTTGACTCCCATAATTTACAACCGTGTGCAGCAGAGTGGAACACCTGTCAGCCCAATCCTTACCCTATCAGAAATCCTAGATTCAGCTAACTTCAATATTGTTGGACAGGACAAAAGCACATTTCACATCACCAACTGGCCAGTTATGTTGTGAAGTGCAAAAATTCAAAGTGGGGTGATGTCCTGAGGAAATACTAGGAAAAATGAAAATGCTACTGAATCTTAAAGCTGGATTGCTTTTAAAGCAAAATCAACATGAAAAATTTCAATGTAGATTAAAAAGGAAGAGGGAGTAAGAGAGCCTGAAACTTCTCGGGGTGTGACGTGAGTATGATTCTGACTGAAGTTAAGCATGGGAGGAATGGAATAGTGTAACTGGGTAGCAAAAGACCTATCAATACAGCAATCAGAATAACATGGAAGGAAGTGTCGCAAGTAGTGAATGCCAACTTTATAACCCCCAGGCCCCTCTCCAATGTAGCATACGGTTTAATTATCTCAAATTATCAGCAAAGATAAATGTTATGATAGTTAATGTATATGTTCTACATTTCAGATAGTAGATCTATATTTACCCTAAACATGGATTTACAAATCAAAGGACATCATCCTGTGCACTAATTGATCTGTGATGATACCTGCACATGGAAGACTCCAATTAAATGGATTTTGCATCCTAAAATATGGGCATGATTGTTGAAGCTTCACTACTTTAGTGGAAATTCCAGAAGAAAAATTATGAAAATTCTCAAATATTTGTCAAACTCAACATTCTAGGCTGAATTTTCGCCACAGACGTGAGAAAGAGGAGCCAGGTTTGTTTTCAGGTCAGAAATATGCCTCTGGGGGAAACTGATTAAAGTTAAGATTTTCAAGTGGGTAAGCTCTTAATTGGCATAGAGATGGGTTTCCTGTCCAATTAAGGGTAGCGGGCAGGCTCTCGAAGCTGGAGGATCAATCAGAGGCCATCCAGCTTCAGAAGAGCACCCGGCTGCAGTACCAGATGAGTAACTGGGGAGACGCCTCAACAAAAAGGTGCCCTCTCAGCCACTTTCTAAAAAATTTTATAAAAAAGCACAAAAAGCAGCAAGGCCATCATTGTGGGGGATGGGGTGGGGGAGCCTTCAGGTTGGTCTTTGGCTAATCACCACCTAGGCAGACAGAGTGGGCCTGTACGCCTAGCTGCTGGGTGCCTGCCTCCAGGTAGTTTATCTTCCCCCGTCACTGGGGAAGTAGAAGGCAACTGGAAAATCCCAGTCGGCCTCCTAAACTCACTTTTAACAAGGCTCTTAATGAGCCTAATTGCCTGGGCGCCTCATGGGGCAGGCGGCCTTCCTGGGCCCTGAACTTGTCCTCTCCAAAATATTCGGCGCTGGGAATGGCAATCCACAACTGGCATGCCTCCCAGCGCTGTTATTTTCAGGCAACCCCCCTGCCCCTTATCTTCATTTCTACCTTTGTCGGGGGCCCTGAAAAATCAGTCCTCTGTGACTATAATAAACATTATTTTGTCAAAAAAGAAAATATTGCATGCAATTTCCCAAAAGGGCATACTACAGGAGGAGGGACAGTAGGAGGAGGCAAAGCAAATGTTAAGAACTCATTCAGCTAATGCAGTATGCCACAGTTGTTCCAAGGCAATGCAGAGACTAATCTGAGGAATTTTCCAGCTGGTAAGTTTAAATTATATTACTGGACTTCATATGAAAACCTAGCAGAGATGGTAGAGGTAATGAATGGAGTGAAAATTGAGAGGCAGGATGTACTGGAAAGTCTGGCTATGCTTAGAGTGGATAAGTCACCTGGTCCAGATGGTTTGCACACAAGGTTGTGAAAGGAATTGGGGATGGAGATAGCGGAAGGGCTTACCTTAAGCTTCCAATCTTGTCTAATTACGAGGGAGATGCCAGAGGATTGGAGAGTGGCAAATATGACCCTCTTATTCAAGAAAGGGTGTAAAGACAGTCCTAGTAACTACAGGCCAGTCAGTTTAACATCAAGGCTGGGTAAGGTTTTAGAAACAATAATCAGGGGAAAAAATCAATAGGCACTTGGAGAGGTTTGAGCTAATTAAGGATAGCCAGCATGGATTTGTGAAAGGCAGACCATGGTTGACTTATCTAATTGAATTTTTTGATGCAGTAACAAAGAAATTTGATGAAGGGAATGCAACTGGTGTTGTCTATTTGGATTTTAAGAAAGCATTTGACAAAGAACCACATAAAAAACTGGTTAACAAAATTGAGGCACATGGAATGGGGGGGTTGCTGGGGGGATGGGGGTCAGTGTCAGCTTGGATAAAAAAAATTGGCTTAAGGGCAGAAAATAGTGAGTTGTGGCAAATGGTTATTTTTCAGACTAGAGGATGGTAGACAGTGCTGTTCTCCAACAGTCAGTGCTAGGACCACTGCTTTTTCAATATACATAAATGACTTGGATACTGGAATACAGAGTAAAATTTCAAAATTTGCCGATGATACCAAACTTAGAGGAGTGGCAAACAGTGAGTATTGGGATAAGACAAATCAACTGCAACAGGACATAGATATGCTAGAAGAATGGGCTGGCAAGTGTCAAATAAAATTTAATGCAGATAAGTGTGAGGTGATGCATTTTGACAGAAGGGATGGGGAAAGGCCATATAGACTTATGGCAAAATTCTAAAAAGTGTGCAGGGACAGAGGGTCCTGGGGGTGCCTTTACACAAATCTTTGTAGGTGGCAGGACATATTGAGAGGGTGGTCAGCAAAACATATGGGTTCTTGGGCTTCATAGAGGTATTGAGTACAAAAATAGGGAATTATGCTGAATCTTTATAAAGCTATGGTTAGGCCCCCAACTAGAGTGTTGCATCCAGTTCTGGTCACCACACTTTAGGAAGGATGTGAGGGTCCTTGAGAGGATGCAGAGGAGGTTTACCAAAATGGTTCCAGGAATGAAGGAAATTAACTACAAGGTTAGATTGGAGAAGCTGGGGTGTTCTACTTGGAGCAAAGGAGATTGAGGGAAGATTTGACAGAGGTGTACAAGATTAAGACAGCTTTAGATAAGGTAGACAAAAAAACTGTTCCCATTAGCTGATGGTACAATGACTTGGGGACATAGATTTAAGGTTTTGAGCAAGACATGCGAAGGGGATGTGAGGAAGAAATTTTACATAACGAGTGGTAATGACCTGGAACTCACTGCTTCTGAGTTTGGTGGAGGCACAGACAATGATTTCAAAAGGAAACTGGATGGGCATTTGAAGGAAATAAACTTGCAGGGCTACAGGGATAGAGCAGGGGAATGGAAATAACTGGATTGCTCTGCGGAAAGTATGCATGGACCTGATGGGCCGAATGGCCTCCTTCTGCACTGTAAATGACTGCGACTCTATGTACTAATATTAGTCTAAGTCCTTCAGTGTCAGGATTGTCCAAGACAATTTCACAAAAAAATAGATATTAATTGGGTCAGTGAGAGAGTTTAATATTAATTCTTGGAAAGATACTGATGGGAAGATAATCAAGCAGATAGTCATGTTACTGGTTACAAAGAGAAAAAAAAATTGTATTCAAATTGGGGCTTTTGTCCTTCAGATTTCATCTTAAAATATAACCTTGGTTAGAAGTTTAAGAAAAACATTTAGTAGAAAATTTATTCAAAACTGGGCAGAGTATAACTGACATGAGCTGAACATTTGGGATTTGACAATTGTGAATGAATGGAGTGATTTTTGAAGTTGAGGATGTTGATCTTGGGGAAGCAACAAGTAGAGCCGGACAAAAAGATAGAATAATAGAATGGCTACAGCACAGAAGGCCATTTGGTCCATTGAGTCTTTGCTGGCTCTCAGCAAGAGCAATCAGCTAGTCCCACTCCCCGTCCTTTCCCTGTAGCCCTGCAAATTTTTTTGGTTCAGATGCTTATCCAATTCCCTCCTGAAAGCCACGATTGAATCTGCTGCCATCATGCTTTCAGGCATTACATTCCAGACCTTAACCACTTGCTGTGTAAAAAAGATTTGGTTCTTTTACCAATCACTTTAAATCTGTGTCCTCTGGTTATTGACCCTTCTGTCTGGACCTCTCATGATTTTGAATATCTCTATCAAATCATTCAACCTACTCTTCTCTTAGGAGAACAACCCCAGCTTCTCCAGTCTACCCACATAACTGAGGTCCCTCATCCCTGGAAATATTCTACATCCTCTCTAAACCGTCACATCCTTCCTAAAGCGTGGTGCCCAGAATTGGACACAATACTCAGTTGAGGCCAAACCAGTGTTTTATAAAGGTTCATCATAACTTTCTTGCTTATGTATTCTATGCCTCTATTTATAAAGGCCAGCATCCCACATGCCTTTTTAGCCATTTTCTCAACCTGTCCTTCTGCCTTCAACAATTTGTGTACTGTTATTTGCACCCTTTTTCTGCTTCATCTTATTCTCGATCTCTTTCTTCATCCAGGAAATACGATCGTTCCTACTTTGATGTGCATTCACATTTGCTGTTCTATGAAATTCCGTGACTGCAATGTGTTTTTTGTGCTGAAGTTCTTTTTCAGTACAGCATGAAACCAAGCAAACAAAAACACCACTTCAAAGCCAAACATCCTTCCCTCAAAGATAAACCATAAGACCTTTTTCAACAAAAGTTCTTTCAACTGAAACGACTGAAACAAAGAGTGAGAAGTGGAAAATCTCATAGAATTGATAGACATTTTGTACCAGCAGCAGCAATTAAAATTACATCAATAGAATGGGCAAAGAAAGTTGCTGATCAGCTAAATCTTAACCCACTATCTGACAACATGGTTAGTCGCAGAATTGCTGATGTGACAGGAGACATCGTGAAGCAGTGAGGCAAAACCTTATTTTTCATTACAAATTGACAAGAGTGCTATGTCAATCTGGTACTGATGATGCTGTTCGATCGATACTCTAGCTGCTTTGAGATCAAATAGGACATTTTAATTTTTCTGTTCCATTCCTATGAGAATTATTGCTGAGAAATTGTTAAAAAATTTAAACTGCTGCATGACAGATAAAAACATGGAACGGAATTGTTTTATTGAGATTTGTAAAGATGAGCAAAAGCCATGACTGGACATTATAACAGACTTCTTGCTCAGGTGAAAGATGTTTTCCCACACTGTATATACAACAGCGCCAAAACTGATGTTAGATGTATTGATTAATGATGCCAAAGTTATGAACCTCAAAAATGCTCTACCACTGAACTCATGCCTGTTCTCAATGCTACATGAAGAAATACGATCATTGCAGCAGCTTCTGCTTCATACAGAAATTTGATGGCTGTCTCCTGGTGAAGTTTTGGCAAGAATCTGCAGGGCTGGATTCTACCACCTCCCCCCCCACATTGGGGGTCGTGGTGGGGGGGGCCCGGAAAATACCTCCAGGAGAGGCCCGCCACGGGCCTCGATGCTGGGAAGGTCCTGCCCCATACTACCAGCAGTGGCGAAGCCTCATGGTGGACCCCCGCCACTCGGTGATGGGGACCTAATTAAAATATTGTAATTTATGTAAATAAAGGAATTAATACTTACCTTGTCGCGACAGCCATCCCACTCTGATATTGCATTCGGTTGCCGGAACTCCCATGCCTTCGGATCTCCGTTCGGAGATCTGAGGCGGAACACTGGTGGGGACGGGGGAGGAGTGAAGTTTTCAGGGCGGGAGGGAGGGCAATGGCAAAAACTAATGCGATTGGTGGAGGGGATGGTGGGAAGGATTGAAGGTTAAAGGTTCTCAACTTTGAGGGGGAAGGTCGGGATTGCGAGATTAGTTTTATTGGGGGGAGAGGGCAATTAAAAAACTGATTAGTCATTGGGTGGGGGGTGGGAGAGGGGATTGGAACTTTAATTTTTAAAATACTATAACTTAAAAAATTTTAATGATTCGGAAGGCTCTGTAGCCCTTTAATAATGGCACCAGCGCCTCCGTGATGGCGCCGGAATCTGTTGCCGGGGAGGGAACGCCCGCCCCTCTATGTCATCGGAGGCAGATGGTCCACCCCGGACATGTAAATGATTTTCAAAAGTGGCAGGACAAATTCTGCGCGTGTGCCCCGCCGCTTTTGAAAATTCCAGTGCTGTATGTTTTTCTTACTGACTCTGAATTACACTTCATTATTATTTCCTCAGTCAATATTTCTGGGCTATTTGGGCTACACATTTGACAAGCTCAATGAACTCAAGCCTTGCAAGGTAAAAAGTGTAACTGATATTCAATTTGCAAAGAGTTCCCTAAGTTGTCCCAGAGAGCCAAATGCATTCACTTTGCCTCAGCATAACTATGGGAAGTGGGATTTTCTTCACTGATTTACATCAAAAACTAGAATACAAGCAACATGAATGTAGATACACATTTGCGTTTGAAACTCCAAGATAAAACTGAGATTCCACAAATTGTGCACTAGCACACAGAATCATCTACTCACTGAGACAAGGGTGAATCAAATTCTGTTTTATCTTCAAGTTTATTTCATAGTAATGATACTGTACTTTCTCTCTTAAGAAATATGTTATGTTAGTTGTTCTATGCAAAAATACTGTTTCTTGGAGAAGTGAGTGAACACATGGGACACGAATGAGTGTAGGGGCTCAACAAAAAGTCTGAGAACCACTCATCTATGCATTTGACGGCAGGGTAACCGACTGCATAAGCTAAGGCACTATTTTACTTATAAAAATTGTTCTTTCTGTACCTAACCCTAAAGCTCACACTGCACTATTATATATGCCCATGACCTGCCTAAAATATGAAAAATATCCTCACGCTGGAAAATCGTCCAAGGTCAGGAGTGAATCATTAGAGCAGATGAAACTCCCGTCTTGATCAAGATGTGTCAGAATTCTGCCAAAGTGGAAGATCCGTGTTTCCATCTGCAACATGGTGTAAATAACACTGCTAATCCTTTTTAATAATTTTAAAATTATGACTAACCCACAGAATTGGAATCTTTGGTACATCAATAAGTATGTAAAATGTTTGTGCATAAAACTTCTTTACAACAAAGGGCCTCATTCAGTGGGAAACAGGTTATGCTTTTGGTAATATAAATGTAAAATATTTACTTTAAGTGATCCCTCTCGCATGAAAGGTTCATTATATTTTTCTTCCTCTTCTTCAATTTCTGTTTTGGTTTGTTGTCTTGAACTGCTCACTTGAAAAAAAAGAAATTACATTACAGCACGAGCTATGACCTTCAATTAAGAATAAAGAATTCAGTCAGGTAACCGTTCAGGATGTTCCAAAGTGCTTCATGACCAATTTCTTTGAAAATCCCTACATTACTGTTATGCAGGCAAATATGACAACATCCCCCCCCCCCCCCCCCCACAATTTGCACACAGCAAGAACCGGTGAACAGCAAATGAATGACCAGATAAATTGTTTTTGGTTAAGGCAGGATTTTTTGGCCCAGGAAAACTCCCTGTTCTTCAAAAAGAGCCATGGGATCTTTTACATCCATCTTGGTTTGTGGGCCTTGGTATAACATTTTGACTGAAAAACAGTGCAGTTGTCAGCCTACATCACCTGCTCAATTACATACTGAGTCTTGAGTCCACAACCTTCTCTCTCTAAGCCACGTCTCTGGAGCACATAGTGGAAATTTAGGCATGCATGGTATATGATTTACCACCTATTTAAGTAATGGTCAGAAAATCATGTGGCATGCACCTAATTGTGATCTGGGTAGGCAAGGCTCCCTCCTGGAAGTGCAAAGCCTGATAATTACCACTATGGTCTCCAATATCGGATGGTCACCACATTGAAAATACAAATGTTACCTATTTAACTTCGGCATTTACCAAGAGTCAGGGATGGGAATATAAAATTGGTATTATGCCATATCTCTTCCTACTTATGCCCAATTTTCCATTATCATTTTGAGTAGACAGTGGAACTGCATGCCCTAAAATGTGAGGACAATTTTTAAATAAGGCAATAATGATGTGGTGAAGTCACATGCTTCATTTCCTGTCATTACCACCTATTTACACTCATCAATAATCATGCCAACTGTTACGACTGAGGTGGGAGGAGTGCACTGTTTATTCTAGTCTCACTTTTCCACAGGTCACAACATATATTTTAAATTTTCCCACTTACCGATACGGTCAATCATATACTTTATTTTTCCCAGAACAGAACACACTAACCAGGTTTCTTTAATGAACAACAAAATTATCAGTTTATTATAAAACAAGTCTTAACTAGTAATAAAGTAAAGCATAAACACACAGATCAAAATTTTAAGGCTCCTTTTTTTTACCTGAGTCCTTCACACTCACACACACACACACATACACCAGTTAACTGGAAAAAAATAAAAGGGATTTTAAAAATTCAGAGCCCTATTACAGACATAAAACCACTTGGGCTGATTACTTGCTCATTTTTGAAGAAAACAGCAGATGAGATATGTTGTGTTCCAAAACTGGTATACAGTCTAACTTCTGAGTACACATGGATAGGTCACTGGGATCTTTTAGAACAGTTCTTTTTAGGTGGTGTTGAGAAGCAATTTAGCAGACTTTCTTCAAAGACACCACATGAGATGAATTGACACAGTGGACTTCTCGGGGTCTTTTAGAGAGTTGCTGGAAAGCAAGCTGGGTTGTGGTCTTCTCTCCTTCCTTGACACTTTTTCAGCAGACTTGACTTTATCTCACTCCAGAAAATAAAACATTCTGACACTACAACCAAAAGCTTGTCAGCTTTCTGTCCTCTCAGGTGTGCTCTGCTGCTTCTGGGCTTGTCACTTCTCTGCCCACTTCTTCCTGTTACCAGGGTTTCTGTTCTATCTTTAACTTGAGTCATGTGACAACCCATAAACATTGTTGCCAAACCAGTTCTTTCAGTGTCCCTTTGATGACTCTCTTGAAAAAGACTGGTACAACATTTATTTAGTTTGACTATGAACTCCTTCAAAATATATTTTAACAAAAAAACAGAAGCACCTTCATAACACAATATACACTGGGAATCGGTGTTGCTAGATGCTAGGAAAAGGAGCAAGTAAATTTAGATACAACTAAAGACATAACAAAAAGATTATAGGATTGGGTCTCCTGAGGTCAGCACCTGGGAAATTCTCTAAATGCAAAGGTCAGGAATAAGAGAATTGAGACCTATTGCACTGTGTGTCTGCTGCCTCTATATTATCTCCAGATTTCTGGAACTTCCTCAAAGGATGGAGCAGACCTTGTAATAGGTGCAGGCCAAGTACTGTCATGATAATGAGGTGGGATGGCATGTTCTGGGGTTTTCTGCCTCAACTTTCTGTGGTATTATCCAGGGGTACTGCAATAGGACTTGAACCTGGATCTGCCCCAGATTAGAGGGTCTGAGGAGTCCAGGCAGCACAGCAAGAAGTCCTAAAAAATTAAGTGGCTGAATTTTTTGTTAGTAGCTTACAGGATCTTTGGGCCTAGAGGCCTTCTAGCTGTTGTTGTCCAACAGCAGCCACAAGGCTTTGAGGCCAGCAACCAGTATCTTAGCCCTACATTGTGGCCTGGTCCACTAAATTTGGACACATAGGAGCTTGGACAGATAAAAAAAGAAATTGCATTTGTATAGTGTATTTCATTGGCCTTCGAACGTCCCAAAGCATTTACCGCCGATGAAGTGTGAGGTGATGGATTTTGAGAGGACTACCAAGGCAAGGGAATATACAATGGATGGTAGGACCCTAGGAGGTACAGAGGGTCAGTGGGACCTTGGTGTACTTGTCCATAGATCACTGAAGGCAGCAGCACAGGTAGATAAGGTGATCAGGAAGGCATATGGGATACTTGCCTTTATTAGCCGAGGCATAGAATATAAGAGCAGGGAGGTTATGATGGAGCTGTATAAAATGCTAGTTAGACCACAGCTGGAGTACTGTGTACAGTTCTGTTGCCACACTATAGGAAGGATGTGATTGCATTGGAGAGGGTGCAGAGGAGATTCACCAGGATCTCCTGGGCTGGAGCATTTCAGCTATGAAGAGAGACTGGATAGGCTAGAGTTGTTTTCCTTAGAGCAGAGAAGGCTGAGGGGGGACCTGATTGAGGTATACAAAATGATGAAGGGCATAGATAGGGTAGATAGGAAGAAACTTTTTCCCTTAGCGGAGGTGTCAATAACAAGGGGGCATAGATTGAAGGTGAGGGGCAGGAGGTTCAGAGGGGATTTGAGGAAAAATGTTTACACCCAGAGGGTGGTTGAAAACTGGAACACACTGCCTGAAGGGGTGGTAGAGGCAGGAACCCTCAGAACATTTAAGAAGTATTGAGATGAGCACTTGAAACGCCATAGCATACAAGGCTATGGGCCAAGTGCTGGAAAATGGGATTAGAATAGATAGGTGCTTGATGGCTGGCATGGACATGATGGACTGAAGAGCCTGTTTCTGTGCTGTATAACTCTATGACTATGACTCTATGTACTTTTTGTACTGTAGTCACTGTTTTAATGCAGGAAATGCTGCATTCAATTTGTGCAAGGTAAGGACCCACAAACAGTAATGCAATAATGACCACATAATTTGTTTTGGTGATGTTGATCGAGGGATAAATGTTGGCCAGGACACATTGGAGTACTACTCTGCTCATCTTCAAAAAGTGGCATGGGATCTTTTATGAGAGGGCAGATGTGGGATTGGTTTAACATTTCAGCTGAATGATGGCACCTCTGACAGAGCAGGACTCCCTTAGAACAGCAGTGGAGTGTTCGCCCAGATTATGTGCTCAGTCTCTGGAGTGGGGCTTGAACCCACGCCCTTCTGACTCAGAGATGAGAGTGAGCCATGGCTGCATTTAGGATACTTTTTGCCTGTAAAGGACCTGAATGAAGACTCTGGGTGTAAAGGGCACTGCATTACTTTCTAGGCAATAATGATAAGCAATCATGCACTTTAGGGATGGGCAGTGTTAGCAGCAGGCTAACTTAAGACTATTCATGGAAGGTGAGGTTGGCCCCTCATTAAACTTCTTCCTGGATTGAGTGGCAATCCTCCACCAATCCTGTCCTGTTTTTCTGGAAGCCTTACCCTGTTGATTCCAAACAGTGCGCCCCTCCTCTACTTAAACTCCTACAGCAGCAATTCTATATTAGAATCTGCAAAGTGGGCAGCTATGTGTTCTAAAGCATCTCTTTCAGACATTTCTGCAGGCATAGATTTCTCTGTGCCACAAAAGTATCGTGAGAAAGCCTTCGCTTTCAGCAGCATCAATGCTAGGTCCCAATGTGAGGCATTTTGTCACTGGGAGCTTCACAGAGTCATGCAAATATTAGACTTTAAAACTGCTCTGCCATTACATTCCTGCTATTGAAGCTCCACCGTTAAGTGTTTATTACTAATGAATCAGCAAACTGAAATTACCTTGAGCAATATTTCGATCCAAATATTTCCAAAAGACACTGAACAGCTAGTTGTTCTTACATTTAAGGTAATTGTGTTTTTTAAATGTTTTAGCAGTGAAAAATTGACATTATTAGATAGTGTTACATACTGCGTGGTTTATTTGCAGAACCAGCTTTTCCTTTCTTTTGCTTCTCAGAACTGGATGATAGGGGTTCTGGAGATACATCAGATGGAAACTTGGGCAATTTCAGGGCCTCCAGCTCTTTTGCTGCCAGCTCATCTTGGTATTTAGCTTCCTCTTCGTCCACCCAGTCTGAGATTGAGTAGGCAACATATTCCAAATAATTTCTTTGGGGGATGGAATCAAATATAACAAAATTACAGATTCATACTGTATCTAGAAATATAAATGAAATATTTTAAATCTACTTGATAATACAGCTCATCCTCACTATAATATAGCTCTCAAGAGATTGCTAACTCTTTCAAATCTGAAGATAAAAGGGTCACAATTCCAATGCCATTATTGATGTAGAAATAGAATGCAGACTTCTACCCAACTATTTATGCACCATTTCTATCTGAACTTCTCCAGAATATAATAATGGTAATCTCTCCCCTGCAATGTGGAAAGAGGCATCACATGGCTGGAACTATGCAGGTATATAAAAGTCTGCAGCAGCCTCTTAAGGTGAAGCAGAAATAGTAGTAGTATCTTGCAAAGTGACTGAAGGGTTTATTAATACAGCTCAAGAAGAGAACTCTGAACAAAAACACTGCTAGATTCTGTAATGCAGCAGCAGAGGACCTGTTGTACAAGATGCATGCCAGGAGGGCTGTACTTTTGGGGTTCTAGAGCTCCCTTTTCAGAGTAGCCGCCATACAAAGCATTCAGATAACCCAGGTACACTCGTGTTGCTTATATTTAATGCTTTTCTCATTGCTGGTGCACTCATTTCTTATAAGGCCCTCATAACAAATATCTTAGCAACACAAGCATGACACGCACATACACACACTTCAGTGTCAATATCTATAAGCTTTACAAACTTAAAACATCTGACGCCCTTTTTGCAGAAGCTGGGCAGTTGTCACGGAACTTTTTTTCCTGCTCCTCTGATTAACAGTGTGCCTTTAAGTTTAGTTTAGTTTAGAGATACAGCACTGAAACAGGCCCTTCGGCCCACCGAATCTGTGCCGACCATCAACCACCCATTTATACTAATCCTACACTAATCCCATATTCCTACCACATCCCCACCTGTCCCTATATTTCCCTACCACCTACCTATACTTGGGGTAATTTATAATGGCCAATTTACCTACCAACCTGCAAGTCTTTTGGCTTGTGGGAGGAAACCGGAGCACCTGGAGAAAACCCACGCAGACACAGGGAGAACTTGCAAACTCCACACAGGCAGTACCCGGAATTGAACCCGGGTCGCTGGAGCTGTGAGGCTGCAGTGCTAACCACTGCGCCACTGTGCCGCCACTGTTTAAAAACAGTGCACCTTTAAAAACTACGAGGCACAGTGTGTCAGCTGCACCTGCTCCTAGGCCACAGCAGGAGAGGGAGATCACATGGTGTACTGTAACAATTTAACTGTGTGTAAAAACCAGCTGAAACCAGTTTTGAAAGACACCAGTGAAGTGTACTACTGAAGAGAAGAGCTGTCTATTTCTCAGCAGAAATTCTACAAAGAGTTACAGGCCAAGTTCATTGCCTAAGAATGAAAAATACCCTTTGAAGAGACCATTTGTGCTGCTGGAGTAAAGTTTCGACTGAGAGACTGTCGGTTTTAAAATCCAAGTGGATCCATTGCTATACTCCTTGTTTAAGGAACTGTTTGACGCCTTCTGCAGCCGAATGCCTATCTACTAACAGAATATTTCATCAAATCTGCATGGAGACTTCAAGTGGCGTTTGATTATTTTTACACTAGGATACCTCACCCATCAGGAACGTAACTCACAAAGACTCATAACCCAGTTATTTATTTGTTCTTAAGAAACAGCTAATTTTAAAATGTCATTTTTTAAAAAAATAGGTTAACCATGATTTTGGAGTGTGAATGGGAGAGTTAGGTTAAAAATAGGAAGTTATAAGGTCTTTAGACATAGGTTTATCTTAATAGTGTTTAAGATTTAGTTTTAATAAATAGTTAATTTGTTGTTGTCTAAAGAAACCTGGTTTGTTCTGTTTTGTTCAGTGGGTTACTAGAGTGTTTAATTTGGCTGTTTTCTGGTTGGGTGGGAAAATTTCAATAATATGCTGCGATCTGTGGGGTGATGGGACTGAATTGACAGTGCATTGCTCCCACCTCGGACGTAACACAGTACATACATTTCCTGACCGATGGGGCCTCGCAGGCACAGAGGGCAATGGGTTTTGCCTCCATCAGGATACCCTCAGGTGCAGGGCATCATGTAGCCATCAGGGCACCAAATGACCGCCCAGTGAGATTCATCAACTCCTTCAACGTTCAACTGGTCTGCAACCACAACAAGAGCTTCCTGCATGTGTGTGCTTGATTTCCTGGCAATTGCCATGACTGCTTCATCCTCTGGCAGTCCAGGGTTCCACAGTTCTTCAGCCCCCCCAAAAAAATTGCATGGATGGATTCTAGGGGACAAGGCATATCCTTTGGAGAGATGGCTACTCACCTATTTATGTGACCCTGAGATGGAGGCACAGAGGTACTACAACCACAGCAATCTGCACAATAAGACCACCATTGAGCAGGCCATTAAGCTTCTGAAGATGCAGTTCCAGAGCCTGGACCGTTGGATAGCACCCTTGTAGTACACTCCTGCAAGGGTCTCAAACATGGTGGTGGTCTGCTGCACTCTCCAATACATGATACTCCAGAGAGGTGTGGACCTTGAAGAGGGTGAAGCATTGAATGGACACAACTCATTGGAGGAAGAGGATGAGCAGGACGTGAAAGAGGAGGAGGAAAAGGACGAGGAGGAGGAAGATGCAGAGTACAGAGGTGTCCCAGCTGAACAGGGATGTGCCCGGGGCCGGTGCGGGGCTCGAGGGTCTTGTCAGGATGCCATCAACATCAAGGATCATCTGATATAGGTTCATTTCAACTGAGCCCCTCTGACCCAGGAGGAGCTGCATGGTATGGAACTCACTTTGAGCTGCCTGTGAGAACGCTTCCTGGAACAGCTCAACTCTTAACACTAATGAAGGAAGGACATCTGCCCAGAGGTTTCACTGTCTCCATTCATGAACCTTTGCTCCTCTTTACCACATGATCCCTCTTCTCCTGCACTGCCATTAATAGAAGGAGGCTCACACATCTGGCTTCATGTGTCAAGATTTACATCATGCTCAAAAAGATAAAAAGTGTACATTTATCAGTGAAAAAGACCCTAGTGACCCACTCAGTGCTTTGCTTTATGAGGTGACTTCCGCTGTCAGCCACTTGTACGCAGTGCTCCCCTTGTAACCTTGGAGGAGGTGGAGGCAGCCTGCTCACTTGTCTCGACTTGGGCTGAGATGCACATAATGGTCGTCCTCGCCATGGAGATGCCAAAGAACAAAGAACAAAGAAAATTACAGCACAGGAACAGGCCCTTTGGCCCTCCAAGCCTGCGCCGATCCATATCCTCTATCTAAACATGTCGCCTATTTTCTAAGGGTCTGTATCTCTTTGCTTCCTGCCCATTCATGTATCTGTCTAGATACATCTTAAAAGACGCTATCGTGCCCGCGTCTACCACCTCCGCTGGCAACGCGTTCCAGGCACCCACCACCCTCTGCGTAAAGAACTTTCCACGCATATCCCCCCTAAACTTTGCCCCTCTCACTTTGAACTCGTGACCCCTAGTAATTGAATCCCCCACTCTGGGGAAAAAGCTTCTTGCTATCCACTCTGTCTATACCTCTCATGATTTTGTACACCTCAATCAGGTCCCCCCTCAACCTCCGTCTTTCTAATGAAAATAATCCTAATCTGCTCAACCTCTCTTCATAGCTAGCGCCCTCCATACCAGGCAACATCCTGGTGAACCTCCTCTGCACCCTCTCCAAAGCATCTACATCCTTTTGGTAATGCCAGTAGGCTGCAGCATCGGTGTTATTGCAGGGGCAGCCTTCGTCACTGGGCTTTGCTGCACAAATGGCCCCTTACTCAGAGTGGCCAAGGAGGCTGATGATGATAATGATGATGGTGCCCTGTGAGGGGTTGCACCCTCATCCTCCTCGGTGACAGTCTCAGCCCTTGGTTGGCACCCCAAATAGCTGCAGGAGGTCACCTGCTGAAGCACTACTTGCATCCCTACCAGACATATCCAAGCTACATAGAATCCCTTGCATCTTGTGAATGTCAGCTGCAGTTCCTGCATGCGCTCAGTGTGCTGCCGCCTATCGCTCTCCATGAGGTTGGCCACCCTGTCCTGCATTCAAAGCCCTGTCATTTTGGTGCATATGAACTGGATGGACTCCTCCATTCTCAGCATATGACCCTGCACAGCCTCAGGGAATTCTGACATGTGAGAGCACATCTTTTGCTGTTGGTCTAGGTAGAGCCTCCTTTCCTGTGATTCCTGAGGCCCTGCATCTGGGCCCTGTTGAGCAGGGCTGTGGCTGTCCTCCCTCCTCCTCCGAGGTATGCCCACAGCTGCCTCTGCCACCTTCTCCTGCACACTGGTGCCATCCTATCTAATCACGTGTGAGGATCCATCGAGATGACTGTATCTGCATGGGTGAAGGGTGTGCTTGTAAGGTGTGACCATGCTTGATCTAAGCATTGCTCTGTTTGCACTTGGCCTGGTGATGGTGAGGGACTTGGTCTTATTGACTCGACATCTGCAACTGTGGGAGATACAAGAAGAGATCATGAGAATTAGCCTAGAAGAGCAGAAGCCTCTGCATGTGCTGAGGCTTCCCAACGCAGCTTAGTCTTCCGCATGCTGTCGGAGAGGGTGGAGTGCAATGCACGCTCTGAATGGACATATTGCACTCTCTAGTTACCACTTCCACCACAGATGCCCACCTCGCCTTGCCTGACTTCCTTGTGATCAGTGATCCTGACGATCTCCATGGCTCCCTCCTCCAAGGTGGTGACTATGTGCTGGTATGGAACTCCTACTCCCATTTGAGCCCTTTCGTGGGTATGATGTGCTTGTTTCTCCCACAAGGACAAAAGAGAGAGCGAGATAAGGCACTGATGGCCTCCATGGCCAATGCCAACTGCTCCTATTCATCATTAGAAGCTACATGTTTTAATGCTGGGTGGTCCTCAGCAGCACTATGGCTTTCAGCCATTCTGAGGGGTCAGTAAGTGCCCTGAGTACACAGTCCTCCCAAACTCAAGAACAGGCTCCTCAGCTGGTGTGTCTGCTGGAGGGTTCAGTATTGCATTCACCTTGCCAGAGTGAATAAGGTCATTAAACCTCTTCCTACAATGGAACCAGTTTCTGTACGTCACATTCCATCTGCTCACAATGTCAACGACCTCCATCCAGGCCTGCTTGGTTTGGGTTGATGGCCTCTTCCTGCCACTTTCTGGGATCAGGGCCTCCTTCCTCTTCCTCACCGCCTCGAGGAAGACCTCCAGGTCCACATCTACAAATTGAGGGACAGCCCTGTGCTGGGTTCCTGGCCTCTGCCTCTCCTGAGACATCTTTTCACCAGCAGATAATGCAATGAAACAACAGCCGCAGTCATGGCTGCCATGGTCGATTTAAATTGGGCCTGCATTTGCTCAGTCCTGCCTCTGTTTCTGTCCCTGTGGCCATTAATTGGCTACCCAAACCACCCTCTAGCTAATTAGCAATCTGCCCCGATGAAATTCGGTGTCTGTGACCAGTGGCAGGATAGGAGCCCAGAAACAGTCCTGACGTCTGTTTCCTGCCCCGGAAGGAAAATCCTGCTCCAAGTCGTTCTTGCTGGATTATGGCTTTCTGTTCAGAATGAACATGATTAAATAATACATACAGGCTGCCGAGCATTTCTGCCTGATCCCCACACAAACCATGAGGCACATTTGCAAATGTAACAGAGCAAAATTGTTAGCGAACTAATTTCACAAACTGTGCTCAGACATATCCTGCTAATGGTATTGATGACACTGGCATAAAATTATTGCACTGAAGTTCAAAAAATATACAGGTTACACCTCTGGTAATGCTGTTCTGGTGCTGAACTCAAAGCTATGCCCAGATCATAAAAGACATAATGCTATCCAAAGATTCTGTTAACACCTCTCTAATCTGGAGAAGGTTAATTACAATGACCAGCTATTTTCACTGAAACAGAAAACCAGGTTCGCAGGAGTACAGACCTGAACCCAACATTGGAGTGAAGGGCAGCTTCCCAGGATTGATTGCACTGGCGCTGTTTATTCATGGGGTTATGTAAGACTAGTAGTATAGAATTGTCCTGTTTGTAGTAATATGTATCCACACACCTATAAAACTGAACAGCTTCCTGAAGAACCTGCAAATATGTTTATATTGTTAAAATGGAAACAATGGCTGTAATTTTCTTTCCAGACAAAGCTAGATTCATACAATTCGTTCTACTTCCAAATACTGCTCATTTATAGTCAATGCAAAACTTTACTTCCATGTGCAAGCTCCATCCTTTCTGAATAGAAATGTAACCTTGTGTGTGGTTTATGGGATAGCATACTGTATGGCGAACAATTTGTTCCTGAACTGCTGGGTATACACTGGAAATAATAGTGGATGCCACTGTATTCTCTAAATGGAAGAAAGACACCACATTGACAGACTGAGTAACTTAAGGTTAAAACTATTCACTGTATTTATAAGATGTGAACTTTTGTCGAAGCAAGAAATCAGTAGATAAAATTAACCATACAGGTCTAACATCTCACAGGTACTTTAAAACAGTTTGAGACAAAATGACAAGATGCTTAGAATCCTTCTGTAATTTTATGTGGTAGTTTGACCTCTGCAGAGATACACCTCATTGCAGTGACTTAGATATGCGTTCTAAGCATTGAACCAAAGCAATGAGAGTATATACTGTTGGTACCATGATGACAGATATTGGCAGTCTAGTTCTACTGCCATCTAATTTTCTTTGAACGTCTCCACTGATCTCCTTCATACATTTATTTATTTTCTTTAGAGATACAGCACTGAAACAGGCCCTTCGGCCCACCGAGTCTGTGCCGACCATCAACCACCCATTTATACTAATCCTACACTAATCCCATATTCCTACCACATCCCCACCTTCCCTATATTCCCCTACCACCTACCTATACTAGGGGCAATTTATAATGGTCAATTTACCTATCAACCTGCAAGTCTTTGGCTGTGGGAGGAAACCGGAGCACCCGGTGAAAACCCACGCAGTCACAGGGAGAACTTGCAAACTCCGCACAGGCAGTACCCAGAATTGAACACAGGTCGCTGGAACTGTGAGGCTGTGGTGCTAACCACTGCGCCAATGTGCCGCCCATAGAAAGTTTACAGCACAGAAAGAGGCCACTTGGCCCATCTTGGCCAGCCAAAAAATGTTCCACCCATTGTATAAAACATCATCAAAAAGGTAATTTGAAAGCAATCCTCAGGTTTTGCTTAAGTGAGTGATATTTGAATTACCTGCATCAGAACAAATGGATCATGCTGTTCAGCAAAACACCATTCCATCAGTGATCGGAGCTGCAGCTTTTGTATATATTTTATATCAATCATCGGATTGACAGCTTTATCCTAACAGGAATAAACATAAAATTTGTTTTGTTCTTCAGGAATGCGAGATCAGAAAATCACTCCTCTTGCATGCAAGTTAAAAATCACAAAATAAACAGCACTGAACAACAGGAAAATATCTGGGAACAATTCGGCGATCCCACTCTCCCATGGAGACAGGCAGGAAGCATATCACAGAAAATAGACGACATGCCTGTGTTTTCTTAAGATGCTTTCCAGGTGAGTGCTGGTCAGCTTCAAATGCTGGATTGTGGAATCACCTCTACTATATTTAAAGCAGTGTACTTTTTACAGACCCACCGGCCGTCCATGTCTCCGTTATAAAGACGTCTGCAAACGTGACATGAAATCGTGTGACATTGATCACAAGTCGTGGGAGTCAGTTGCCAGCATTCGCCAGAGCTGGCGGGCAGCCATAAAGACAGGGCTAAATTGTGGCGAGTCGAAGAGACTTAGTAGTTGGCAGGAAAAAAGACAGAGGCGCAAGGGGAGAGCCAACTGTGCAACAGCCCCAACAAACAAATTTCTCTGCAGCACCTGTGGAAGAGCCTGTCACTCCAGAATTGGCCTTTATAGCCACTCCAGGCGCTGCTTCACAAACCACTGACCACCTCCAGGCGCGTATCCATTGTCTCTCGAGATAAGGAGGCCCAAAAGAAAGAAAGAAAAAGACTTTTTACACACTCCTTTCAGTTTTTAAGTTGTATTATTTATAATCGTACCTTTTTATCTTCAGCATCTGTTAAACTATTTTTTCTGTTTTTCTTGTCAACCATTTCAGAAGTATCTTCAAAATTCACTGAAAATTAATTTAAGAAGATCTTAGTTGTATCTTTGGACACTATGAACGGGTAGTTTTACAAATCTGCACTACTGACAATAGGCTGTACCTATATGCGCCTCTTATGGGTGAGAGTCCCCACTGGCAGCATGGACTCACAAAATTACACCTTAAGTGTACCTTCCTTACACTAATATATGTAACTATGTGATAAATAGTGTAAACTAAGTTAGACCAGATGATAGGGAAAATCCCTTGCGAAAATTGTCACCAATTCTACCCAATGTGTGAATGAACTCCAGTAACTTAAAATGTAGTCAATACTAAGGCTTTATTTTGAGAAGAATATGTTCTTCAATTCTATGGAATTCAGCTGGCCAGCTTACAAAATCATTTAAACTTTTAAACTCCCAACCTCTGTCTACAGTGTCTGACAAACTTTTCATTTTAAACATAGACTTGGGACACTCAGTTCTTCACTCCCTTTCAGTGACACACATAAATGAGGTCAAAAAAGATAGTTGCTTATACCTGAACAGGGTGGTTCCATGGAAGACATAGTGCTTTCCCTGGAAACGCTACTATTGGCCTGGAAAAGCCAAGCTTCTGCCCCCTCTGAACTTCTGGTGGATAGATCCGCTGAAAATAAAAGCAATATAACTCAGTTATTGAATATAAAAACTTAAATTGTCTTTTTTTTCAACAAAATTATCTCAAAAATTAAAAAGCCATATTTGATTAGTTGTCATATTTGATCTAAAATATTTCTGGTCCTAAAATTGTTTACCCCAGTGTTTTAATTTCCATCGCTCAGTAATTTTCCATCCACACAAGGGGATGGGTGGGGTGGGGTGGGTTGGGGAGGTTGGATAGGGTCATAATTAGGAGTGGGGGGGGGGGAGTGGTCACAAGGTTATAGTTTGGGAGGACAGCTCCAGCAAGGCCACAAAGTCAAGTTGATTGTCACAATGAGAAGGAATATCTTCACAGAGGAGAGGATTGACAGCAAGATGGAAGGAGGCAGTAGCAGAGAGGGAGTAGCGATCTTGGAACTCCAAAATGGGTGACACTGACAAAACACAAACCCATACAGTGAGAGAAATGCATCCTGACAGGTGTGGCAAGAAAAATAAAGTGATAGGAGGTTGTTACGGGAAGGGTTACTTGATCATAAGTCATCCATTGGCCTGCATTTTGCAGTTGCAATGATGAAGAAACTGTCAACATTTGTCGTCATTACAACTGTGAAACTGACAGCAATGTCTGGTGTCCACACACGTGTAATTAAATGTGGAAATGCAGACGTTGCTATCAGTGACTCCCCACTCCTTCACAGGGTGCGCTGTTGAAGTCCTCACAGATGTAAATCTTAGAATTCACTTAATATGACATGAACTTCCACCATTTGTGCTATTAATCTTGCTGTAAAAATCCTGGAAAACGTTATGCTTTATTGAATGAGGTGTAACTGGATTTTTAGCAGCACAATAGGTCACAATTACTTCTGAACAACCTCTCTAGCCTTGAATAACTAATTTTATATATGTGAAATATCAAATTTCTCCATTATAATAAGAATTCCATAGATTTTTTAAATATATATATATTTAAAGTTTATGATATTTCAGCTTCTACCTTAGTCACATGTCTATGACCTAATCTTTATTTTGCTCTCTGTAAAATGATTAAAAAGTGAAGGATAATCAGTGCTTTTCACTTCCTAGTTTGCTGTTTGTGAATGCGATTGGTTGCTTATTGTGTTTGAAGACATCACTATTCCTGGACACCGGAGGGCCCCTATAGCCAGAATGAAATTAATGTCAGAAAAGGTGAAATCCATGCGACAGAGATCACTAGGTCTTCATGGGTAGTTTTCTTTGAGCTCAGTGGCGAGCGGTGTCACTTCGCTGCTGCCCGCAAAATCTGGGCCATATATTGCTTGCAGCTATCCTGTAGTGTCACTTACAATGAATCAGAATATATAGTAATGGATGGCATTTAAAGTGCGACAGGTAAAGTATGACACAAAGCAATAATCGAATGTTATGTCATTAGGTCATAATATCAGGGTTACTGATTTACAAAGACTGAATAAGTTAAATTTGTTGTTATTACATGGCATTCTGGGATTTTTAGTGCTTCAGGTATTAAGTTCCCTGATTATTACGATGTGAAAACTATAAATAGGTGACTTTATATATTTGTGCATCGTCTCTGATATTGCTCACACTAGATTATGGGAATATGCTCGAGTTGGGGAGTGGGACTGACTGGATTACTCCACAGAGAGCTGGCATGGACTCAATATTCCAAATGGCCTCCCTCTGTGCCGTAAATGACTCTGCTATGTTTGTGTTATTATTTTCTTTGTTGTTAGACTCTTCTGTTTCTGTGTCCCTTTTTTTCTTTTCATCTGTGTTCCTCTTCATTCATTGTTCTCTCTGAGCTCTTTTTTCACTTTCTCAGCTATCTTCCATCCTTCACTGCCGTGGTGTGGAAAGGAGCATTTTCAGTGAGTACTATGAGGAAACTCCAGCCTTCATAGCAATTCTGTTCCAACCTGTCGTTGTTACTTCATCCCTATCCCTCAACTCTCATCATCTTGCACAAGACTTCAGTTTAAAACACCATTTCCCCATAACCCGCTCTCATCCAACCAGCAGCTTGTTATATCACATTACTGTCATCTTTCCATTCGCAATACCTGCTCAAACCCTGCATCCTTTTTTTAATTCTTGAATGGGATATGGGCATCGCTGGGAAGGTCAGCATTTCTTGCCCATCCCCAATTGTTCTTGAGAAGGTGGTGGTGAGCCACTTTCTTGAACCGTTGTAGTCCATCTGGTGTCGGTACACCCACAGTGCTGTTAGGAAGGGAGTTCCAGGATTTTGATCCAGCGACAGTGATGGAATGGCGATATATTTCCAAGTCAGGGTGGTGTGTGACTTGGAGGGAACTTGCAGTTGGTGGTGCTGTTCCCATGAATCTGCTGTCCTTGGCCTTCCAGGTGGAAGAGGTCGCAGGCTTGGAAGGAACCTTGGCAAGTTGCTGCAATGCATCTTGTATATGGTACACATTGCTGCCACTGTGCGTCGGTGGTGGAGGGAGTGAATGTTTAAGGTGGTGGATGGGATGCCAATCCGGTGGGTTGCTTTGTCCTGGGTGGTGTCGAGATCCCTAAGTGTTGTTGGAGCTGCACTCATTCAGGCAAGTGGAGAGTATTCCATCAAACTCCTGACTTGTACCTTGTAGATGGTGGACAAGCTTTGGGGAATCAGGAGATGGATTACTCACCGCAGAGTTCCCAGCCTCTGACTTGCTCTTGTAGCCACAGCATTTATGTGGCTGCTCCAGTGCAGTTTATGGTCAATGGTAACCCTCCTGGATGTTGATAGTGGAGAATTCAGCGATGGTAATGCTGTTGAATGTCAAGGAGAGATGGTTAGATTCTCTCTTATTGGAGGTGGTCATTGCCTGGCACTTGTATGGTGCAAGTGTAACTTGCCACTTATCAGCCCAAGCCTGAATGTTGTTCAGGTCTTGCTGCATATGGACACAGACTGCTTCGGTATCTGAGGAGTTTTGAATGGTACTGAACATTGTACTAACATTAGCGAACATCCCCACTTCTGACCTTATAATGGAGGGAAGGTCAACGATGAAGCAGCTGAAGATGGCTGGGCATGGGCCATTACCCTGAGGAACTCCTTCAGCAATGTTCTGGGGCTGAGGTGATTGGCCTCCAACAACCACAACCATCTTTCTTTGCACTAGATTTGACTCCAACCAGTGGAGAGCTTTTCCCTTGATTCCCACTGACTTCAGTTTGGCTAGGGCTCCTTGATGCCACACTCGGTCAAATGCTACCTTGAAATCCAGGGCAATCACTCTCACCTCAGCTCTTGAGGTCAGCTCTTTTGTCCATGCTTGAACCAAGGCTGTAATGAGGTCAGGAGCCGACTGGCCCTGGTAGAACCCAAACTGAGCCTCAGTGAGCAGGTTATTGCTGTTTAAGTGGTGCTCCCTAACACTTGCTGACAAGTTGCCTCTCCTGTCATTTTTCCCTTCATTGCCTCTCCCATTAAGACCTCTAAGCCAGTCATCACCCTCCACTGCTGTCAATAGTTATCATAATGTACTTTCCCCAGTAATGAGAAGAAGAAACTTTCTGTTCTCATCAAGAAGGCCTGATTATTGGTAGCTGAGGATTTGAGCAGCAGAAGCATTGTGCCCAGCCTAAGAAGTGGTGACATATTTGCTCATTCAACTACAACTTGTGTTTTAAGCTTCCCCCACCCCCACCCCACCCCTCAATCTGTTGCTAAGCATTCTCTATCACATCATTCCTCACATTTATTCAACTTTCAGGAGCACCCAGGCTTCACTTTTGTATGCACCATCACCTCCCCATTATTCTATCCACTGTTGACACACATCCCAGTCCTTATGCAATGTGATGTATGTGCCTCATAGTCACTCTCACCGACAGCATTGCATCCATTGGGTGAATACAATTACAGGTCTTTTTTTTGCCCCTTGTAGAAGGGAGTGAAAAACACAAGTGAGAGAGAAAGACTGGAGATGGATGGCTGCAAATATTCCAGCTCACTGATGTACCCTGAAGATAAATGGCATATCAGCATCCCTCTCAGTTGGAGATGGAGGGACAGGGAGCGAGCAATTAACTGGTGACAATTACAAATACCTTTGACACACATGTGCTGACCACTTCAATGACTGAACTATGAGAAGACCGAGTGTAGTGAATGTGAAGACTGTGACTTTTCCATGACTAAATCTAAACCCTTTCTTTAATCTTCCAGGATCTTCACACGAATAGCAAGTATTACAGGACATCCATCAGAGCGATTCCTCAGAGGACTTCATTCCTTCTATGGACGCATTGCCATGCACTAGCACAAATACTCACACTTTGGTGGGTCCATTTAGACAGCTACTTGGATTTTAGCTGGTGATTCACACCTCAAAATATCAGTAGACGCAGAGAGAGTAGAGGCAATGGATAGGCTAAAAATTGAGAGGGGGGAGGTACTAAAGAGGCTGGCTATGCTTAGGGTAGATTAATCATCTGGTCTTTTTTTTAGTTTTAGAGATACAGCACTGAAACAGGCCCTTAGGCCCACCGAGTCTGTGCCGACCATCAACCACCCATTTATACTAATCCTACACTAATTCCATATTCCTACCACATCCCCACCTGTCCCTATACTTCCCTACCACCTACCTACACTAGGGGCAATTGCTAATGGCCAATTAACCTATCAACCTGCAAGTCTTTGGCATGTGGGAGGAAACCGGAGCACCCGGAGGAAACCCACGCAGACACAGGGAGAACTTGCAAACTCCACACAGGCAGTACCCAGGATTGAACCCGGGTCGCTGGAGCTGTGAGGCTGCGGTGCTAACCACTGCGCCACTGTGCCGCCTGGTTGGTTTGCATCCCAGGTTGCTAAAGGAAGTGGGAGTGGAGATAGCAGAAGGGCTTGCCATAATCTTCCAACCTTCCCCAGATACAGGGAAGTGCCAGAGGAGTGTGCAAATGTGACTCTCTAATTCAAGAAAGTGTGTAAGGACAGTCTGAGCAACTACAGGCCAGTTAGTTTAACATCAGTGGAGGGTAAGGTTTTAGAAAACAATAACCAGGGAAAATATCAATGGACACTTAGAGGGGTTCGAGTTAGTTGAGGATAGCCAGCATGGATTAGCAAAGGTCAGATCATGCTTGACTAATCAAATTGAATTTTTTGATGAAGCAATGGAGAAAGTTGATGAAGGGAATGCAGTGGATGTTGTTTATATGGATTTTAAGAAAGAATTTGATAAAGTACCACATAAAAGGCTGGTTAACAAAATTAAAGCTCACGGAATATGAGAGTCAATGTCTAATTGGATAAAAAATTGGCTTAAGGACAGAGAACAGTGAGTCATAGTAAATGGTTGATTTTCAGACTGGAGGATAGTAGACAGTGGTGTTCTCCAAGGATCAGTGCTGGGACCACTGCTTTTTTGCTATTGATAAATGACTTGGATCTTGGAATACAGAGCAGAATCTCATAATTTGCTGACAACACCAAACTCAGAGGTGCAGCAGACAGTGAGGATCTTATGAACTGCCTGCAACAGGACATAGATAGACTAGCAGAATAGGCAGAGAGGTGGCAGATGGAATTTAATACTGACAAGTGTGAGGTGATGCATTTCGAAAGAAACAATAGGGAGAGGCAATATATACTTAATGGCACAGTTCTAAAGAGTGAGCAGGAACAAAGGGTCCTGGGGGTGCATGTGAATAGATCTTTGAAGGTGGCAGGACACATTGAGAGAGTGGTTAGTAAAGTATATGGGATCTTGGGATTCATAGAGGTATTGAGTACAAAAGCTGGGAAGTTATACTGAACCTTTATAAAGCTCTGGTTAGGCCCCAACTGGAGTATTGCGTCCAGTTCTGGTCACCACACTTCAGGAAGGATGAGAGGGTCCTTGAGAGGGTGCAGAGGATATTTACTATAATGATTCCAGGGATGGAGGATTTAATTACAAGGTTAGGTTGGAAAAGCTGGGTTTGTTCTCCTTAGAACAAAGGCCAGGGATAAGGTATTCATCATGCTGTTTAAGGCGACACACAAGTTTGCATCCAAAGTCTGCACAGCTAGGTTTGTTCTCCTTTGAACAAAGGCCATGGATAAGGTATTCATCATGCTGTTTAAGGCAACACACAAGTTTTCATCCAAAGTCTGCACAGCTATGGTCTGCATGGACTTATTTGAGAGTCATGCTTGAAGTACTATGGCAGGCATTCTCACAATTCCCTGTGATACCAAACCACTAACAATCAAGATAGACTCTTCCATCCTCTCCATTATTATAGAGTGTGTGCATGACATACCTGTCAAAAGCTAGCTAAGCTTCTGATGCATCCCTAGTGTGCCCTCAACAATGGTCCCCGGGGTTCAGTATGTTGGAAAGGATTGCACCCTCCCAACGCAATCTCTCCACATCTGTCCCTGTCACCAGGGTCTGCTCATGCACTTTGAGTCATAGAGTCATTTATGGCACAGAAGGAGGCCATTCAGCCCATTGGGTCCATGCCAGCTCTCCATGGAGCTATTCAGTCAGTCCCACTCCCCTGCTCGAGTGAAGTAGCATTGCAAGTCTATTTTCTTCAAGTGGCCATCCAATTTCCTTTTGAAGTCATTAATCATCTAAGTTTCCACCACCCTTGTGGGCAGCGGGTTCCAGGTCATTACCAACTGCTGCGTAAAAAAGTTATTTCTCATATCCCCCGTATCTCTTGCCCAAAACTTTCAATTAGTGTCCACTAGTCCTTGTACCATTAGTTAAAGGGAACAGTTTTTCCTTGTCTATTATCTAAGCCTGTCATAATCTTGTACATTTCCATTAAATCTCCCATCAATCTCCTTTGTTCTAAGGTCATGTGGGCTCTTGCACCTCATTTGTGGGGTTCCTCACTGGTGTCAAGTTTCAAATGGGTATCCCTCGTCTTCCACGGGCCAGACTCTAAGTCTTCTTCCTGGAACAAAAAGGTCTGGGAGTTATACTGCTTCAATATGAAGTTATTATGACAGACTCTAGGGAATCTGGTGCAGAGTTCCATGGAGTTCTTGTGATTGCACACCAGTTGCGCTTTGATGGACTAATACCCGTTTTGGGTTATAAAAATTCCTGGTTGCTGTGGAGGTGTATGGTGTGCAGTTGATGACATTCTGTACATGGAACAGAGATGGGTGGATGATGAAAATTGCGGCACCGGCCACTTTCCCATTGTCGTTCCTGCCAACGGCAAGTTTCATCAAGGCGGGGGAAGCCGGCCCCAAGAACCTGCCCAATCTACTAATAATTCCAATTAAGGTAGTTCAAGACCTAACTGAGAGCTTGTAGAGGGCCATATAGGCTACGTGCTGGGTCAGGGGTAGACCATGTGCATGGAGGTGGTAACATATTGGGGAGCCAGTCATGGTCACCCAAAGAAATTAGGTGGGTGCATAAAGGTGAGAACAGACCAGAGGCTCGATCCAAGGATCAGTTTGGTGGCGTTTTGCAAATGGCTGCATCTCGCAAGTTACTGATCCCCTCTTTGCGAAAGTTGGGCAGTACTTTCAATTCCAGACAGATGGGGCCTCGCAGACATAGAGGGCAGTGAGTTTCAGCTCTATTGTTCTATTGATGGATTCCCCCAGGTGAAGGGCATCATGGATTGCACCCATGTGACCATCAGGGTACCGACTAACCACCAAATGAGATTCATCAACAGGAAGGGCTTCCACTCCCTCAACGTTCAACTGGTCTGTGACCAAAACAAGATCTTCTTGCAAGTGTGCGCTCACTTTCCTGGCAGCTGCATTGACTCCTTCTTCCTCCGACAGTCCAGAGTTCCGCAGCTCTTCATTCCAAGCCTGTTATGAAAGTGCTTCCATTTTTTAATATTTTTTTTGAGGACTTGTGTTTCAAACTGAAAAGATTCCATGGATGTGTTATTAACAAGGGTCGTTGAGGGGTCTTGTTTGGAAACAACCTTTACTGGAAACCACATGCCTTGAGCTCAACAGAAACCTTGGTGACCTGGGGAAGATGTTTACAGAGAATTGACATGTCAAGATGTATGATTGTCAGGAAGTTTCGCTTTAGGGATATTGTTTTGATTTTCAAGTTGAGTTTGTTGGAGGTCAGCCTGCCAAGAGCGAAACACCCATATCTTCTCTGAAAAGCCCTCAGGGTTCAATGTGTGTGAGAGCTAAAATCCCTGATGTTGCATTTCTCCTGAGAAGCTGAAAAAAACTGCCAGATTAATTCTCAACGCCGCCTGAAAAGAACTACTCCAGAAAAGATCCCAGTGACCTGTCTACGTGTTCTCAGATGCCAGACTGAATGCCATTTTGCGACACAACATATCTCATCTGTTTTCTTCAAGAATTAACAAGTACTTGGCCAAAGTATGTTTTTTTGTTTGTAAAAGACCTCTGCAGAGAGAATTCCTTTTTTTCATCTTTAACGTGTGTGTGTGTGTGTGTGTGTGTGTGTGTGTGTGTGTGTGTGGGGGGGGGGGGGGGGGCGGGAGGTGGGGGGGGGTGGTTAAAAAGTGAACTTTCATATTTCAATCTGTGTGTTAATACTTTGCTTTGTTACTGGATAAGTCTTGTATTATAATAAACTGATAGTTTTGTTGTTTATTAAAGAAACCTGGTTGGTGTATTTTATTCTGGGATAAAGAGTATCACAGAATCACAGAATAATACAGTGCAGAAGAGGCCCTTCGGCCCCTCGAGTCTGCACCGATGCATTAAAACACCTGACCTGTCTAACTAATCCCATTTGCCAGCACTTGGCCCATAGCCTTGAATGTTATGACTTGCCAAGTGCTCATCCAGGCATTTTTTAAAGCATGTGAGGCAACCTGCCTCTACCACCCTCCCAGGCAGGGCTTTCCAGACCGTCACCACCCTCTGGGTAAAAAAGTTCTTCCTCAAATCCCCCTTAAACCTCCCGCCCCTCACCTTAAACTTGTGATCCCTCGTAACTGACCCTTCAACGAAGGGGAACAGCTGCTCCCTATCCACCCTCATTATGCCCCTCATAATCTTGTACACCTCGATCAAGTCACCCCTCAGTCTTCTCTGCTCCAGTGAAAACAACCCAAGCCTATCCAAGCTCTCTTCATAGCTTAAATGTTCCATCCCAGGAAACATCTTGGTGAATCGCCTCTGCAACCCCTCCGATGCACTCACATCTTTCCTATAATGTGGCGACCAGAATTGCACACAGTACTCCAGCTGTGGCCTTACCAAAGTTCTGTACAACTCCAACATGACCTCCCTGCTTTTGTAATCTATGCCTCGATTGATAAAGGCAAGTGTCCCATATGCCTTTTTCACCACCCTATTAACCTGCCCTTCTGCCTTCAGAGATCTATGGACAAACACGCCAAGGTCCCTTTGTTCCTCGGAACTTTCCAGTGTCAGGTCTTCATTGAATACTTCCGTGTCACATTACTCCTTCCAATGTGTATCACCTCACACTTTTCAGCGTTAAATTCCATCTGCCACTTCTCTGCCCATTTCACCATCCCGTCTATATCTTCCTGTAACCTAAGACACTCCACCTCACTGTTAACCACTCGGCCAATCTTTGTGTCATCCACGAACTTACTGATCTTACCCCCCACATAGTCATCTATGTCGTTTATATAAATGACAAACAATAGGGGACCTAGTGGTACGCCACTGGACACTGGCTTCCAAACATAAAAACAGCCGTCTGTCATCACTCTCTGTCTCCTACAGCTAAGCCAATTTTGAATCCACCTTATCAAGTTACCCTGTATCCCATGTGCATTTGCTTTCTTGATAAGTCTCCCATGTGGGACTTTGTCAAAGGCTTTGCTGAAATCCATGTAAACTACATCAACTGCACTACCCTCATCTACACACCTGGTCACATGCTCAAAAAATTCAATCAAATTTGTTAGGCATGACCTCCCTCTGACGAAGCCATGCTGACTATTCCCAATCAAATTTTGCCTCTCCAAGTGGTGATAGATTTTCTCCTTCAGAATTTTCTCCAATAGTTTCCCTACCACTGACATGAGACTCACTGGTCTGTAGTTCCCTCGCTTATCTCTACAACCTTTCTTAAATAGTGGGACCACATTAGCTGTTCTCCAGTCCTCTGGCACCTCCCCCGTGGCCAGAGAGGAATTAAAAATTAGGGTCAGAGCCCCTGAAATCTCCACCCTCGCTTCCCACAGCATCCTGGGACACAAATCGTCCAAACCTGGAGATTTGTCCACTTTTAAGCCTTTCAAAACCTCCAATACCTTGTCACTCCCTATGACAATTTGCTCAAGAACCTCACAGTCTCTCTCTCTAAGTTCCATATCTACATCCTCTTTCTCGTGGGTGAAGACTGATGTGAAGTATTCGTTTACCACCCTACCAATGTCCTCTGGTTCCACCCACAAATTTCCCCCTTGGTCCCTAATGGGTCCTACTCTTTCCCTGGTTATCCTCTTCCCATTGATATAGAATATCTTGGGATTTTCCCTAGTTTTACCAGCCAGAGCATTCTCATATCCCCTCTTTGCTCTCCTAATTGCTTTCTTAAGCTCCATTCTACACTTTCTGTACTCCACTAATGCTTCCATTGATTTGCTCTCCTTGTATTTGCTAAAAGCCTCTCTTTTCCTTCTCATCGTACCCTGAATGTTTCTGGTCATCCATGGTTCTCTAGGCTTGTTGCTCCTACTTATTACCCTGGAGGGAACATATTGGACCTGTACCCTCCCCATTTCCTTTTTGAATGCCCCCCACTGCTCTTCTGCAGATTTCCCGACAAGTAACTCTTTCCAGTCTACCTTGGCCAGATTCTGCCTTATTTTAAAAAATTCACTCTCCCCCAATCCAAAACCTTTTTTTGCAACTTGTCTACTTCTTTCTCCATAACATACATTGTACCATGTTGTGGTCGCTATCACCAAAATGCCCCCCCACCAACACATCAACCACCTATCCGGCCTCATTCCCCAGAATTAGGTCCAGCACTGCACCCTCCCTTGTTGGATCCTCTACATATTGGGCTAAAAAGTTCTCCTGCATACATTTTAAGAACTCCACTCCATCTAAGCCCTTAACAGGATGACTATCCCAATTAATGTTGGGAAAGTTGAAATCACCTCATATAGTTACCCTATTACTTTTACACACCTCTGCAAATTGCGCACATATTTGCTCCTCAATTTCCCGCTGACTATCTGGGGGTCTATAATAAACACCTAGCAATGTTTGAATCAATGAAGCAATGTGGCCGTCCCTTTTTTATTCCTAAACACTACCCATAAAGCTTCATTTGATGCCCCCTCCAAGATATTATCTCTCCTTACTGCAGTAACTGACTCCTTAACTAACATTGCAATGCCCCCTCCTCTTTTACCCCCTCCTCTGTCTCGCCTGAAGATTCTACATCCCGGGATATTGAGCTGCCAATCCTGCCTTTCCCTCAACCATGTCTCCGTGATGGCTACTATATCGCAATTCCACGTGTCAATCATTGCCCTTAACTCATCCGTTTTACCTGCAATACTCCTGGCATTAAAGTAGAGGCCTTCCATCCTGGTCTTACTCCCTTGAAACTTACTTCCGCTGTATTCCCTCTGACTTGTTTGCTTTCCTGTGTTTAGCTGTGTCTCTATTCTGCTAGGAGTCTGCATCCCCTCCCCCTGCCAAATTAGTTTAAACTCCTCCCAACAGCACTAGCAAACCCGCCAGCAAGAATGTTAGTCCCCCTCTGGTTCAGATGTAGACCGTCCCCCTTGTACAGGTCCCACCTTCCTCAGAAACGGTCCCAGTGGTCCAGCAATCTAAAACCCTCCCTCCTGCACCAACTCCTAAGTCACGCATCCATCGGTGCTATTCTCCTATTTCTATACTTGCTAGCACATGGCACTGGGAGTAATCCAGAGATTATAACCTGAGAGGTCCTGCTTTTTAGTCTACTGTCTAACTCCCTGAATTCTTGATGCAAGATCTCATCCCTCTTTCTACCTATGTCATTGGTACCAACATGTACCATGACCTCTGCCTTATCACCCTCCCCCTTCAGGATGCCCTGCAGCCGTTCAGTGACATCCCGGACCCTGGCACCAGGGAGGCAACACACCATCCTGGAGTCACATTGACGGCCACAGTAGCGCCTATCGGTTCCCCTGACTATAGAATCCCCAATGACTATTGCTCTTCCTCTCTTTCCCCCTTCCTGTGCAGACAGGCTGCTTGCGGTGCCAGAAGCTTGGCTCTGTCTGCACTCCCTGGAGGAACCTCATCAGCCTCCAAAATGGAATACCGATTTGCAAGTGGGACCCCAGGGGACTCCTGAACTACCTGCCTGATTCTCTTGGACTGCCTGGTGGTCACCCATTCCCTTTCTTCCTCAAGTCCCTTCAGCTGTGGTGTGGCCACCTCGCTATACGTGCTATCCACAATGCTCTCAGACTCGCAGATGCTCCACAGTGTTTCCAGCCGCCGTTCCAGCTCTGGAACCCGAGCTTCCAGGAGCTGCAGCTGGACACACTTCCTGCACACATGTTGGTCCCGGGGACTGGAAATGTTCCCGGATTCCCACATGCAGCAAGAGGAGAAAACCACGGCTTCAAGCTCTCCTGCCATGACTAAACCCTTTAAATTTAAAACTTTAGAAGATTATAATTAAAAAAACAATTAAGTTTTGCTAAAACAATGACTTACAATTCAATCCACTTTGAAAAATACCCACCAGGACTTACTCACCAGTCAGCTGTGCTCTTTGGAAACTCTCAGATCCCCTCACTCTGAGGACAGGTAGGAAATGAAAGGAGCTCCTCGCTCACTCCTCACCGAACTGCCTCAGTCACCAAACATCCAGTATAGCACTCTAATGCAACCCAAGTCAGCACTCCAGTGCAAACAAAGTAGAGTATATGATTGACTGTATCGGTAACTGGGTGAACATTTAAATCTATGTTGTGACCTGTGGAGAAGTGGAACTAGAAAATACGGTGCACTCCTCCCACCTCAGTAGTAACATGTACTTGGGGGCTCTATGCGGGATAACCCAAAGTCAACAATGTGTAATTGTAAGTGGGGTAATAATAATTGAAAAGAAGAAAAGGGAAAACCAGGTTTCTTGTGCATTAGAGTAAAGTTTACATTACCTGAATGCATTTGTCAGTTGCTACAGCCTTTCTGGAGAAAGAGGACTTCTCCCTAAGTGATTTGAAAATCTTAACCAAGGTTAGGCTCATAGCATTGGCAGGAAAATTGGGATTAGAGTTAAAACCAGGAGCCAAGAAAGTAGACATAGTTGAAGCAATACCACAGAAATTGCAATTGAAGAAGTAGTTCAGTTGAATTAGCTCGGTGTGAGTTACAGATGAAGCAGTTTGAACTTGAAAAGGAAAAGGAAAAAGAAATGGTAATGAAAAAGTCTTGAGCATGAACAGGAAAGAAAACAGCCAGATGGATAGCTGAGATCGCTGATAATTATGAGCTTGTTTACAAGCCCAAACCCTTTTCCCGTCACTCCCACAAATATGGGAAGGATAGAAGATGGGAGGGTGAAAGGAAGACATGTAGCCGGGACGCCCCATCATCTCCTCCTCAAGGCAGAAAAGAAGATGCTGAGGATGGAAGTGAGGTCCAAAAGCCTAAGTGTTACCACTGACACAGGTGGGACATCTTCATGCAGAATGCTGGAAGTTGTGGGGTAAACCCATGGGATTTATAGGGGTACACAAGACCAAGGTACTGTGGTCAGGGGAGTGCCAAACATCTTTTGAGAGCCTGAAAGCCATTTTGATCATTGAACCAGTGTTGGCTACCCCAAACTTCAATAAGCTCTTCAAGGTAGCAATTGATGCTAGTGACCTGGGGGTCGCTGCAGTCCTGTTACAAGATGATGAATCAGGCATAGAAAGGCCAGTAGGATATTCTTCCTAAAAGTGAAATTGACACCAAAAGAGATACTCAACAGTGGAAAACGAAACCCTGGGCTTATTACTAGCTCTTGATATTTTGAAGTCTCTGTCTGCCATGACGTCAAAGAGACAATGGATTATACTAATCATTTCTTTTGTGGAAAAATTCAATAACCAGAATGCTAGACTATTCCGATGGAGTTTACTATTGCAACCTTATTACTTAAAGATTATCCGCATTGCGGGGAAAAATAATGTAATTGCAGATGCTTTGTCTAGGATTTAACTTTGCTTTGAGTTATCTGAGTGCAAAGATGGTATAAAGCAGACTGTATTTGCTACAGGTAAAGAGTGAATGAGAATGAATATGTAAATGTGTTTTGATATTTTTCATCTATTTTTTCCCATACTTTGTAACGAAATGCATTTAAAATGCTGCTTCATTCTTCCAAGGATGGAGGTGTTATGAAAGTGCTTCCATTTTTTTTGAGGACTTGTGTTCAAAACTGAAAAGATTCTATGGATCTGTTTTTTTACAAGGGTCACTGAGAGGTCTTGTTTGGAAACAACCTTTACTGAAAGTCACATGTCTTAAGCTCAATAAACTACAGAAACCTTGGTGACTTGGGGAAGATATTTACAGAGAAGTGACATGTCAAGATTTATGATAAGCAGGAGGTTTCACCTTTGGGATATTGTTTTGACTTTCTGGTTGGGGTGTACTGTTTTGAGTTAGCTGGAGGTCAGCCTGCCAAGGGAGAAACACCCAGGTCATGTCTTTCTTCACTTCTCTTAAAAGTCCTGAGAGTTCAGTATGCGTGAGAGCTAAAACCCCTGATGCCACATTTCTCCTGAAAAGCTGGAAAAACCTGCCAGATTAATTCTCGATGCCGCCTGAAAAGAACTGCTCCAGAAAAGATCCCAGTGACCGTCTACATGTTCTCGGACACCATACTAAATGGACACAACATATTACATCCACTTTCTTCAAGAATTAACAAGTATTTGGCCAAAGTATTCCTTTTTTGTTTGTTTTGTAAAATAGCTCTGCAGAGAGAATTAATTTTCTTTTGTCTTTAACCAGTGTGTGTGTGTCTATGTGTGGGGTATTTAAAAAGGGAACTTTCATATTTCAATCTGTGTGTTAATGCTTTGCTTTGTTACTGGATAAGTCTTGTTTTATAATAAACTGACATTTTTGTTCTTTATTTAAGAAAGCTGGTTGATTTATTTTATTCTGGGTTAAAGAGTAGAGTATATGATTGACCGTAACTGAGTAAACATTTAAATATATGTTGTGACCTGTGGAGAAGTGGAACTAGAAAGTGCACTCCTCCCACCTTGATCATAAAAATTCCCAAACTACATTTTTGGATTCTTGGGGTCAAGGGATAGCCCTTGAAGAGATGGCCAATCACCCCTTTATGAGACCCAAAGACAGAGGCACAACAATCAAAGCCACCTGCTCACTGATTGGGCTTCTGGAGATGCAGTTCCGCTGCCTGGACCGGTTGGGTGGCATGCTGCAGTACACTTCTGCAAAGGTCTGGCACTTGGTAGTGGTCTGCTGTGCTGTCCATAGCTTGGCCCTCCAGAGAGGTGTTGACCTTCAAGAGGGTGATGCACTAGATCGCCACAGCTCATTGGAGGAAGAGGAGCAGCTGGAGGTGGAAGAGGATGAGGAGGAACATGCAAAATATTGAGGTGCCGTGGCTGCACAGGGTGGTGGCCGGGCCCGTCGCAGGACTCGAGGGTCTCGGCAGAATACTGTCAATGTCAGGGATCATCTGATTCAAGCTCATTTCAGCTGAGCCCTTCTAAACCAGGGTCTGGTTTGGAACTCACTTTGAGCTGCCTGTGTTAACACTTCCATTGAAGATGCAGCCTGGAGCAGATCCACTCTTACTGCCAATGAAGGATACACCTGTCCAGAGGTTTTACTGTCCCCATTCAAGAACCTTTGCCCCCCTTCACCACTTCATCCCTCTTTTCTTGTCCCGCCATTAGTAAAAGGAAACTCACACATCTGGCATCATATGTCAATTTTTACATGGTATTGAAATAAAGGAAAAGTTCACATTTTCAGGCGAAACAAACCCAGTAATCTACTCAGTGCTCTGCCCAGCACGATGGCTTCTGCTCTTGGCCACTTCTACGTGGTGCTCCCCTTGTGATCTTGGATGAGTAAAGGCAGCCTGCTCGCTTGTCGATGCTTGCAGCTGAGATGCACGTGGCAGTCATCCTCGTTGTGGAGGTGCTGGGAGACACCTCCAGAGGCTGCTGCACAGCATCATTGCAGGGGCAGCCTCCATCACTGAGCCCTGCTGCACAGATGTTCCCTCAGTCAGAGTGGCCAAGGAGGCTGATGATGATGGTGCCCATGAGGGGTGGCACCACCAGCTTCCTTGGTGAATGCCTCAGCCCTTGGCTGGTGTTCCAGATGGCCAGAGGGGAGCATCAGTGCAACTGGTATCCTCTCCAAACATCTCTAGGCCATCAGAGCCACTGACTCATCAAGGTTACACAGTATGGCTTACATACTATGAACGTCAGTCCACTGTTTCTGCATGCACTCCGAGTGCTGCCGCATATGGCTCTCCGTGAGGTTAGCCACTCTCTCAATAGAGGAGCTTATGTGTTCAAAGCCCTAAGCCACTGTGGCCCACTTGAGCTGAAAGGTCTCCTCCATTCTCAGCCATGACCCCTCACTCAGGGAACTCTGACATGTGGGAACATATCTGTTGCTGCTGGTCTAAGTAGAGCCTCCTTTCTTGTGACTCCTGAGGCCCTGCATCTGTGCCCAGCTGAGCAGGGCTGTGTCTGTCCTCCATTCTTCAAGGGGGTCTGCCTGTAGCTGCCTCTCTCTCCTCCTCCTGCTCACTCGTGAGGTGCTCACCTCCCAGTGCCACCCTATCTAATTGCATGCGAGGGACCCACTAAGGTGACTGTCTCTGAGATGGTGGAGAATGCACTTGTAAGGCATGACAGTGTTTGCTCTGAGGTCTCCTCTGGCAGTGCTTGGCCTGGTGCAATCACAAAAACCAAATGTTCTGCTTTGACATTTGAACTTGTTTGAGACACAGAAGATCATAACTGGCCTTGGAGAGTGGAAGCCTCTGCAGTGCTGAGGCTTCCTAATGCTGCTGAGTCTTTGGCATGCTGTTGTACAGGGTAGAGTGCAATGCACTGCTTAATCTACACAGTGCAGTTTCTATTCAGCCTCTCCACCAGAAATGCCCATCTCGCCTTCCCCAACTTTCTCATGGTCAGCTACCCTCCTGATCTCCATTGCTCCTTCTTCCATGGTGGTGACGATGTGAAGGATGGGGACCCCTCCTCTGATCTGCGCCTTTTTGTGGACATTGTGAGCCCATTTACCTGCAAGGACAAGAGTGAGAAAAGGCACTGCTGACCTCTATGGCCAATGCCAATGGCTCATTCAGATAGGAAGCTGCATGTATCAGTGCTGGCAGGTCCTCAACAGCACTATGGCTCTGAGCCTTACAAAGGGGTCAGTAAGTGCCCTGGGCATACATTCCTCCCATGTTCAGGAGCAGCATGCGCCCTCAGTGCTCCTCAGTTGGTGTCAGCTGGTGGTTGAATACCCAGAGGCCTTCCGTGAGGGTCTGGTGTTGCACTCACCTTGCCAGAGTGAATAAGGTGATTGAGCCTTTTCCTAAACTGCACCCAGTTCCTCCTGATCATACTCCATTTGCTCAAGGTCTCCGTAACCTCAATTCAAGTCTGCTTGGTTTAGGAGGGTAGCCTTCTCCTGCCACCCTCCGGAAAGAGAACCTCCCTCCTCTTCCTCACTATGTCAAGGAGGACCTCCAGGTCTGCATCAGCGAAATGAGGGGCTGCCCTGCCTTGGATTCCAGCACTCTGCCTTTCCCGCTCTGAGTAATGCAGCCAGTGATTCACTAATACGACATACGACAGCCACAGTAATAGCGGCCGTGATCTGTTTAAATCAGGCCCGTACTCTTTCAGTCTTGCCTCTGCTCCCGCCTGAGACTGCTCACTGGACGCTCAACCCATCCTGCAGACAATTAACAGGCCACCCCCGTGAAAATCGGGGCCTGTGACTATTTCCCCCGAAACAGGACCCGGAAACATTCCCGACGTCCCTTTCCCAACCCCAGAAGGAAAATCAGGCACCAAGAGCTAGAAAGTGAGATTAGGCTGGATAGCTCTTCTTTGGTCAGCACAGACACAATGGACCAAATGGCCTCCTTCTGGGCTGTTAATTTCTATGATCTTATGAACATTTTCAACGCTGGCAAACAAGCCATCAGTGCAGAGCCTTATGCATTTATGTGCAGCTAATTGAGATATCCTGGTTATTTATTTATTTATTTTATTTAGAGATACATCACTGAAACAGGCTCTTCGGCCCACCGAGTCTGTGCCGACCAACAACCACCCATTTATACTAACCCTACAGTAATCCCATATTCACTACCACCTACCTACACTAGGGGCAATTTACAATGGCCAATTTACCTATCACCTGCAAGTCTTTGGCTGTGGGAGGAAACCGGAGCACCCGGCGAAAACCCACGCGGTCACAGGGTGAACTTGCAAACTCCGCACAGGCAGTACCCAGAATTGACCCCGTGTCCCTGGAGCTGTGAGGCTGCGGTGCTAACCACTGCGCCTTGGAAGGATCTGAAAGCAAAAAAGTTGAAGGCAGTGGTCACTTTCACAGCCACTGGTAATGCGTGGCCATCAGGGAGTAGGTCTTCCTGTAGGTGGTTGAGAATGTCAGCCATCACCTGTCATGAGAACCTCAGCCTGCAGACATACTGCTCTTCTGAGAGGTCAAAGAAGTTGAGTCTCTGTCATGAACTCTGTGGCATGGGTAGTGTCTCTGGTGACTGCGAGCCCTCTCCTGTGAATCTCTCACCATAGCACATTGTTGTTGCTGTCGATGATGATGGTCTTCCTCTTCTGATGTACTAGCAAACGCATCCAAGTTGCCTCCCAACCTGATCTTGTCAATTTGAAGAACAAATACATTTTTTTTTACAGCACAGGAACAGGCCCTTCGGCCCTCCAAGCCTGCGCCGATCCAGATCCTCTATCTAAACATGTCGCCTATTTTCTAAGGGTCTGTATCCCAAAGGTTGAAAAAAGTTGTATTCACAGAAGCATTCTGTGCCAAACATTTTCCAGAGGGAACTGAGACACCAGCTGCAATCAGTAAGCTTTCATTCATATGGGACGATGATGAGTTTAAATACCCACCTGAACCACTGCTTAAACTCACCACTATTTCCTTGGTCAGTTTCCTGAGCCTCTGGAAAATTGTGCAGCTCAAGCTAAATCTGGAGCCAAGCTAAAAACAATTTAAAAAGAGCTTATTAACATCTCCTATGGATGTAATTTAAGCCAATAAATAATTGCCTGCATCCAATTAAGAAATCCATAACTTCAGCATGCAATTTTCTTCCTGCATCCAAACATGCCTCCATTAAACCTGAAAGTGGGCATATCGGGGCCGGATTGTATTCCAGCTCTATAAATCATATATTTTCACTATCCACTCACTCCTAACCGTTCTTGGAGGTTAAAGTCCCTGCCACCACAACCACCCGCCCCCCCCCCCCCCCCCAATAGTTTGCTAATTTGAAGTCATAAAGCCTAACGACTGTAAATGAATGCAGACTTTAAAGCTGATACGCTGGGGGATAATGAGGCAATGGAAGGACAGGAGGAATGGAACGGGCAGTGTAATAGAATGGAGGGACTTAGTGCAGAATAGTACACAAGCAGCAATTTTGAAAAAATGGAGTCTGTGTAGAGCTCAGGAAGGTGGTAAGAGTAAGAACATGTAGATGTCTTAGAGTAGTACCAGGAGCTGATAGAACAGAAGGCAAAGTCAGACCTTGCTCTGTTGCAACAGCCATAAATTGTTATCTAAGCAGAGCTAATAAATGTGCATAAGCACATAACAACGTCAGAAAGTATATGACCATCTGATTGGTTTCAAAAACTATTACAGTCAGTTAGCCTGTCCCTCAAATATTTATCCAATTATCCATTAAATTTGTCCACACATTCTGTCTCCATTGCTTCCTGGGCAATCTATTCTACACATTCACTCATCACTATTTAAAACAGTTAAATCTCTGTATCTGCTGCTGCTGAGGCCCACTGGATAATTCCTAGGATGATGTCACTGAATTGGTTTATGGTATATCAACATTATCATATCTTCTGGGCTAAGTTATTGGCTACACAAGCCTGGCCTGGCCTGTCAGGTGTGTGCATAGTGAAATCACATACTGTGCCTTCAGATTTTCAGCCTGAGATATTGTGTTCTCCAATCATTTTCCAGACTAGACTCTGGGCAGACAAGGCTCTGCAATAGGAGCATACACTTCCAGCTACTCTTCCCAGTTATGTGCCATTTTAGAAAATTGTAAACTCCAAGAAAACATCAAAAAAATCTATTCAAATTCAATAAAACTTTAAAAATGAGAGAAAACCCTTTGAAAACTGATCATATTTTCTATTTTTTAAAGTTTTGAAACTAACAAATGGTAATTGCTTTAGTTATCTGTCAATCTCTTGATGATTGCCAGCTTTATTGTCAGTCATACTAATGAATTGGTGATTAGTCCAATAAACTAACAATCCCACTTAGGACCCATCTAACTATTACATTGAATAAAATAAAAATGCATTTTACAATTTTAAAAAATTAACATACTAAAGTCAAAATCCTATGAATTGCTTCTTGCAATATTTGCTTATTTAACACACAAATTTCATTGAAATGTTATAAAGCTAATTTTAAATAAAACATTAATCTCCAGTAGTCAGAAAGATCTTCTGCAATAATTCAATCTTGTATCCTCAGTATTTATTCAGCATAGCTGGCAGTAGTCTGAAATTGAGATTCATTTACTTGACTTTAAATCTATTCAGTGGATTACCTGCACAATTGCTTTGTTTACGTGTCTTCTTGGCATTAACAATCCATTTAATTTCTTTTGCAAACCTGACTGGGTCATCCCATGGTATGGGTGCCAATTCAAGACTTTCAGCCAACATCTTCTCTTCTAATTCTCCATTCTCTTTTACTTTGGTGAACTTCATGCTCTCAAACACAAACTGCTTGAAGGCTCTCTCCACCTCAGAACTTGTCACATTTTCTAAGTGAAATAATACATATTGCAACCTGTCAATTAGATCATCCACAAAGAAGACTAACTGTTATAACTATGTCAGCTACAAGAATAAGATGACATAGACTTAATATCATGAATCCCACAAGTATTCTCAATAGTTATCATTATTGAAAGTGCAATAAAAAGGATGTTCTTGATTTTCATTGTCATTTATTACATTGAAATGTTTCATTCATTCATACAATGAATTAATTTTTGAAGTACAATGACTGTTCTTACATATATAGACACAATTGCCATCCTAGGTAGCAACATCCCATAAACAGCAATGAGATGAATTAACCTGATTTTTTGAGATATTTGTTGATGGGGAAATGTGTGCTTGGACATCTTAGGAACTCGCTGGTCTTTGAACAATGCCATTACATCTTTAATGTCCATCTGAACCTTTGGAACAGGTATACAGGACCTCAGCCTCATTTTGAGAACTGCACCTTTGAAAATATAACACTCTCTTGGTACAGGAATGAAGTATCAGCTTAGATTATAGAACTTTGCAAAAGCCGCCTTTGGATGTGGAGTCTTGCCTACCGGGAATGCAAATTGGGAAATCATGTGCATATTGTCCACAACTTTCTGGCCATTCATAAAATTGACATGCGTTCAAATCTTGACACAGAGATAGAACCCAGAACTTTCTGACCCAAAGGCCAGAATGCTAGAAACTAATTTAAGCTGGTATACACATGTAAAATGAAATTTGCCTTCACAGGTATATTAAAAAAATTATTTCCCAATGTTCAGTGCAGCAAAATGAGCGAGGAAAGCTTTAGTTGGACAAATGAGAGAATTTTCCAAAAGGGACTTACAAGTTCATTGTATTAAGAGAAGAAAAGGTGTCTTATGAGCATACTCTGCTGCTTTAACTGTCAGATGTGTAGTAGAAACCTTGTTCGTACACATAAACCTGGTTTTCACCACAGTTCTGGCAAAGTAACAGCAATGGAGTGGAAACAGTTCCAAGGAAATCCCCAACCAAGATTTTGGGTCAGAAAAGTCTAAAATATCAGCTAAACTTCAAAAACTAAGAATAGTTTTGCTCCAAATTATACTTATATGGGTCAGAAGGACTTAATGTAAGAAGATACAAAATAAAAAAATCAACCGTAGCAAAATCTGATATTTTGATCCATCTTGAAGATTAGTTTATAGATTCAGCAGATGTATCAGCACATGCAACTTTTACTACAATTCTAAGCAGCAAAAGTGGAATAATTCCCCTTATTGGGGGTGAGGAGTGGTGGGTAGTTCCAGCAGGGCAGGATTTACACAACCCCCCTCCGAACCCTGTCCCATTTCCCTGGTTGGGGTTCATTGGATATGTATAGGAGGTTTCCAGTGGGACTCCCACCATCAAAAGAGAGACCACTGATACCACTGAGGAAACTCAAGATGAGAAGCAACAGCAAGGGACCTTAATAGGGCAGAAGCATCTGAAAGATCAGAATGAAGGCTCCCATCAAAAGCTGCTATCGAGCCAAAGGCCTTCAAGCAGGTCAGTTTTTGGGGCTGAATGGAAGAAGAGGACAGAGCTACAAGGTCTTCTCCTCCTTTGGGGAAACTCAGGGACTTTACCACCACTTCTCCAGCCCTTCTGCTACTTTCCACTCTGGGAAGCGATCGTAACTGGATGCGAGGTAAATCCGCCAGCAACACAGGCTCTGCACCTGCCATCATTTGCATGCACTGGGTGAGGAAGGAGCAACTAATGACAGACCCAGTGGGGAGGGAAACACTTGAATTGTAGCACATTCTTCACCACTGCCCCATCCCATCTTGGACAGGAGAATTCCTTCCAATATGTCTAATTTGTTGCTCATAATGTAATCTATAGCGAATTACCTTCTAAAAGCATTAATTTCATATCTACCTCAGGATAGCAAAGACTTTAATCAGTTGTTGAGAACTGTGGACCTCAAACTATGCTGTGGAATTTTATTGTATGAAAGCATAACACACTCACCTGAGTGTCTCTTCTATTATTTTATTGGAAATGTTAACCCATTTAAGGTGAATAATGCTTTCTCGAAAGTAGTAGAGAAGAATATCAGAACAAATATTAAGCATTCATATTTCCAGCATCCTACAACATGATTTCAGGCCTGTGTTGTAGAAAATCTGGATTGCAATTTTCATGATTTATATACACACTACATACATACATATTCTCAACAAAATGCAAGATACAGTAAGCACCTGACAACAATACTGTGTTGAAGAGAGTTGGGCTGCAATGTCTTACCATTGGTGCAGTGGTACATAAGCTCTTGGATAGCAGCCAAACGTTTAGCATCATTCTCAGGTAAAGGATGAGTAAAATTAAGAAACTTCCCCAGTGGCAACTTTTTCATCATTTCCTGTTCAATCTTAGCAGGGTCAAAGCCTTGTAGTACCTGAAGCAAGAGCAAAAATCAGGTCATTCAATTTATATTAAAACTTTTTTATCCTAACAATTGGGAGTGGGAAAAATAAAAAAGCAGTGAGATCTCATAAATTTTTATTCCTTTTTAAAATAATAGAAACAAATCTGAATTTGAAAATAAACATTGATAAAAATTGATTAAAACCTTAATTAACTAATTAATAAGTAGAGTAACGAAACCAGAGGGAGGAGATTACTGTATTTAGTTAGCATTTAATATTTATAGTCGGAATCTAGCACTAGGGACCATATAGTTATAACAATTTAGTAAGGATTTAATAAGTATTTATTTATCTTAAATTAATTTATTAATTAGTGCTAGAAATGTCAGTTAGAGGGGTGAAGTGCTTCACCTGTGAGATGTGGGAGGTTCGTGATGCTTCCAGCATTCCGGACGACTACATCTGCAGGAAGTGCACCCAGTTGCAGCTCCTCACAGACCGCATGGATCGGTTGGAGCGGCAACTAGATGCACTTAGGAGCATGCAGGTGGCAGAGAGCATCATAGACAGGAGTTTTAGAGAAGTGGTTACACCCAAGGTGCAGGCAGATAGATGGGTGACCACTAGAAGGGGCAGGCAGTCAGTGCAGGAATCCCCTGTGGCTATACCCCTCTCTAACAAGTATACCGTTTTGGATACTGTTGGGGGGGATGGCCTATCAGGGGAAAACAGCAGCAGCCAGAGCAGTAGCACCATGGCTGGCACTGTTGTTCAGCAGGGAGGGACAAAGCACAGAAGAGCAATAGTTATGGGGGACTCTATAGTCAGGGGCACAGATAGGCGCTTCTGTGGACGTGAAGGAGACTCCAGGATGGTATATTGCCTCCCTGGTGCCAGGGTCAAGGATGTCTCTGAACGGACAGGGGGCATTCTGAAGGGGGAGGGTGAATAGCCAGACGTTGTGGTACACATCGGTACCAATGACATAGGCAGGAAGAGTGACGAGGTCCTGCAGGGGGAGTTTAGGGAGTTAGGTAGAAAGTTAAAAGACAGGACCTCTAGGGTTGTAATCTTGGGATTACTCCATGTGCCACGTGCCAGTGAGGCTAGAAATAGGAAGATAGTGCAGCTAAACACGTGGCTGAACAGCTGGTGTAGAAGGGAGGGTTTCAGATATCTGGACCATTGGGATCTCTTCAGGGACAGATGGGACCTGTACAAGAAGGACGGGTTGTATCTAAACTGGAGGGGCACAAATATCCTGGCTGCGAGGTTTGCAAGCGTCACTCGGGAGGGTTTAAACTAGTGTGGCAGGGGGGTGGGAACCAGAGCAGTAGGACAGCAAGTGAAATAAATGAGGGGGAACTAGTAAATAAGGCCAGTAAGACTAAGAGGAAGGGCAGGCAGGGAGATGTTGCGGAGCACAGCGGGACTGGTGGTCTGAAGTGCATTTGTTTCAATGCGAGAAGTATAACAGGTAAGGCAGATGAACTTAGAGCTTGGATTAGTACTTGGAACTATGATGTTGTTGCTATTACAGAGACTTGGTTGAGGGAAGGACAGGATTGGCAGCTAAATGTTCCAGGATTTAGAAGCTTCAGGCGGGATAGAGGGGGATGTAAAAGGGGTGGGGGAGTTGCATTACTTGTTCAGAAGAATATCACAGCTGTCCTGAGGGAGGACACCTCGGAGGGGTCGTGCAGCGAGGCAATATGGGTGGAGCTCAGGAATAGGAAGGGTGCAGTCACGATGTTGGGGGTTTTCTACAGGCCTCCCAACAGCCAGCAGGATGTAGAGGAGCAGATATGTAGACAGATTTTGGAAAGATGTAAAGGTAACAGGGTTGTGGTGGTGGGTGATTTTAACTTCCCCTATATTGACTGGGACTCACTTAGTGCTAGGGGCTTGGATGGGGCAGAATTTGTAAGGAGCATCCAGGAGGGCTTCTTGAAACAATATGTAGATAGTCCAACTAGGAATGGGGCTGTACTGGACCTGGTATTGGGGAATGAGCCTGGCCAGGTGGTCGAAGTTTCAGTGGGGGAGCATTTCGGGAACAGAGACCATAATTCCATAAGTTTTAAGGTACCTGTGGATAAGGATAAGAGTAGTCCTCGGGTGAAGGTGCTAAATTGGGGGAAGGCTAATTATAACAATATTAGGCAGGAACTGAAGAATTTAGATTGGGGGCGGCTGTTTGAGGGTAAATCAACATCTGACATGTGGGAGTCTTTCAAACGTCAGTTGATTAGAATCCAGGACCAGCATGTTCCTGTGAGAAAGAAGGATAAGTTTGGCAAGTTTCGGGAACCTTGGATAACGCGGGACATTGTGAGCCTAGTCAAAAAGAAAAAGGAAGCATTCGTAAGGTCTGGAAGGCTAGGGACAGATGAATCCCTTGAGGAATATAAAGACAGTAGAAAAGGAACTTAAGCAAGGAGTCAGGAGGGCTAAAAGGGGTAATGAAAAGTCATTGGCAAACAGGATTAAGGATAATCCCAAGGCTTTTTATACATATATAAAGAGCAAGAGGGTAACTCGGGAAAGGGTTGGCCCGCTCAAGGACAGAGAAGGGAATCTATGTGTGGAGCCAGAGGAAATGGGCGAGGTACTAAATGAGAACTTTGCATCAGTATTCAACAAAGAGAAGGACTTGGTGGATGATGAGCCTAGGGAAGGGAGTGTAGATAGTCTCAGTCATCTCCTTATCAAAAATGAGGAGCTGTTGGGTGTCTTGCAAAGCATTAAGGTAGATAAGTCCCCAGGGCCTGATGCGATCTACCCCAGAATACTAAGGGAGGCAAAGGAAGAAATTGCTGGGGCCTTGACAGAAATCTTTGCATCCTCATTGGCTACAGCTGAGGTCCCAGAGGACTGGAGAATAGCCAATGTTGTTCCTTTGTTTAAGAAGGGTAGCAAGGATAATCTAGGAAATTATAGGCCGGTGAGCCTTACATCAGTGGTCGGGAAATTATTAGAGAGGATTCTTCGGGACAGGATTTACTCCCATTTGGAAACAAACAAATGTATTCGCGAGAGGCAGCATGGTTTTGTGAAGGGGAGGTCGTGTCTCACTAATTTAATTGAGTTTTTTGAGGAAGTGACAAAGATGATTGATGAAGGAAGGGCAGTGGATGTTGTCTATATGGACTTCAGTAAAGCATTTGACAAGGTCCCTCATGGCAGACTGGTACAAAAGGTGAAGTCACACGGGATCAGAGGTGAGTTGGTAAGATGGATACAGAACTGGCTTGGTCATAGAAGACAGAGGGTAGCAGTGGAAGGGTGCTTTTCTGAATGGAGGGATGTGACTAGTGGTGTTCCACAGGGAACAGTGCTGGGACCTTTGCTCTTTGTAGTATATATAAATGATTTGGAGGAAAATGTAGCTGGTCTGATCAGTAAGTTTGCGGACGACACAAAGATTGGTGGAGTTGCGGATAGTGATGAGGGTTGTCAGAGGATACAGCAGGATATAGATCGGTTGGAGACTTGGGCGGAGAAATGGCAGATGGAGTTTAATCCGGACAAATGTGAGGTAATGCATTTTGGAAGGTCTAATGCAGGTGGGAAGTATACAGTAAATGGCAGAACCCTTAGGAGTATTGACAGGCAGAGAGATCTGGGTGTCAAGGTCCACAGGTCACTGAAAGTGGCAACGCAGGTGGATAAGGTAGTCAAGAAGGCATACGGCATGCTTGCCTTCATTGGTCGGGGCATAGCATATAAAAATTGGCAAGTCATGCTGCAGCTGTACAGAACTTTAGTTAGGCCACACTTAGAATATTGCGTGCAATTCTGGTCGCCACACCACCAGAAGGACGTGGAGACTTTGGAGAGGGTACAGAAGAGGTTTACCAGGATGTTGCCTGGTCTGGAGGGCATTAGCTATGAGGAGAGGTTGGATAAACTCGGATTGTTTTCACTGGAACGACGGAGGTGGAGGGTGACATGATAGAGGTTTACAAAGTTATAAGCGGCATGGACCGAGTGGATAGTCAGAAGCTTTTTCCAAGGGTGGAAGAGTCATTTACTAGGGGACATAGGTTTAAGGTGAGAGGGGCAAAGTTTAGATGGGATGTGCGAGGCAAGTTCTTTACACAGAGGGTGGTGAGTGCCTGGAACTTGCTGCCGGGGGAGATGGTGGAAGCAGGTACGATAATGATGTTTAAGGGGCATCTTGACAAATACATGAATCGGATGGGAATAGAGGGATATGGTCCCTGGAAGTGCGGAAGGTTTTAGTTTAGGCAGGCATCAAGATCGGCGCAGGCTTGGAGGGTCGAATGGCCTGTTCCTGTGCTGTACTGTTCTTTGTTCTTTAGAGCACAGATACAGCATTAAAAGAAAATTCTGGCACATGGATAAATGCCAATTTCTAAGCCTTTATTTTTCATTTCCATGGCAACGTGCACACACCAGGAGTGCATGTCAGGAAAGTTCACACCCCTGTAATTATCTGTCAATTAATATGAAGAGGCATAATATATACATATTTATATACAATAAGGAAAGAACATAAATACAGAAACAGGCTTCTTAATAATAGGAACTGACTGCCAATGGGTGATGTCCTGCACACTGGAAGTGCGATGTTACAACAATCATGGACTAACTCTGAAGAGTTATGAAAAATGGACTTTGTTTTAAAAAAATGAACCTTTAGTTTAAAAAGTGAACAGTGGCCCAAAATGGCCACTGAAGAAAAAGAGGATTCGCCTTTTGTGTATTCAAACTGTCTGACAAAGACAAAGAACAAATCTTCAAAGCTAAAAGATGTCAATGGAAGCCATCCTACATCTATCCTTAAAATATTCCAGAATTGAATGTCTTCTTCTGAAGCAAAGGAGGTGTGATGTAGCCATGTCCTTGGCCATTGTGCAACCACCATGGGGAAGAGATGAGAATGTCTCCTACCATGAGGTAATAGGTGACATAATTTAACCTTTATAAAAGAGAGAGAGAGAGACTGACCCAGACAGAAAAGCTACTTGTAACAGCTTGAGTTCCAGCCAAGCCAGGAGCCAGAGTGCCCTGCTGAAAAAATCTGACATTTACAGTATACAGCAGTGAGAGCTAAAAGTAACCCACCATCTTCAACAGAACTTTCAATCAAGAGAGAAATCTACAATCATCTCAGGACTGCATCCATTTAGAACTTGATTCTCAAAAGAATTCAACAGGTTTATCATGACCTCTCCCCCCTCTAAAAATAACCTATCTCTTTCCCTTCTCTATCTGTTTTTTCTTGTGAGTGTGAGTGTGTGTGTGTGCGTGTGTGTGTGTAAGCGAATATGTGAGTGGATGCGGTTGCGACAATTTTGGGATAAGGCGTATTGATCCATAAACAATTGACTTTGTTTTTTAAACAAAGTAATTCATGACAACGCTACGTCATCGCACACGTCATCAGGATGCGCCGCGGTGCGCACATGCGCAGACGGTCTCATGCCCCCTGCGCATGCGCTGCGGTCCGGCTTGCCAGGACCGCTTTGCGCATGCGCAGATGACACGGTACGCGCATGCGCACACAGTCTCCTCATCTCTGCGCATGTGCTGCGGTCCGACCTGCCAGGACCGTTGTGCGCATGCGCAGATGACGTCATCGCGTTATTTCGTCTTCCTCGGGTACGCGCCAGTTTGGCCTCTGCGCATGCGTCAAAGCTTCGGCGCGACTTTTTGAAAGTGGAAGGAGGAGAGGTTTCGTCGGGCATTTTCTCGCATTTTATCTGAATTATTTATTCGTTTTGGAGACTTGCTTCATTTTTATTTGACACAGGAGATTGTTCCAAGGTAAGTTGCTCTGCCTTTGTAAGTTGCTCTGAAAACATTTCCATTGTCTGGGCCACCGCATGTTCTCCAGCCCCTGTTGTGAGTTGCTCTGAAAACATTTCCATTGGCTGGGCCACCGCATGTTCTCCAGCCCCTGTTGTGAGTTGCTCTGAAAACATTTCCATTGGCTGGGCCACCGCATGTTCTCCAGCCCCTGTTGTGAGTTGCTCTGAAAACATTTCCATTGTCTGGGCCACCGCATGTTCTCCAGCCCCTGTTGTGAGTTGCTCTGAAAACATTTCCATTGTCTGGGCCACCGCATGTTCTCCAGTCCCTGTTGTGAGTTGCTGTGTGCAGGCAGTACATGTGCTGCAACCTACCGTCTTAACGGTCACTTTCGTTTTTGTAACGTTTTAATGGAGTGCATTCTGTATTTCTTATCTCATCTCATGTTTCCCGTGTGGTCCCTTAATAGCCTTCCTGAACCTCAAACTTCGGTCATGGCAACAGAGCAGTTCCTTGCCACCTTCACAACCCAGGAGTTCGAGAGTTATGACGACTTCAGCAGTAAACTTGAGCTGTTTCAACAGGTAGCATGGTCTGCAGGCACATCCTGTGATGTGCCTTGTTATGTTTCACTATGTTAACAATGCTATTTAAATGCGCTTTACAGTTGTGCTTACAGGCAACGGGGAGTCTATTTAAAAAAGTGAGCACCCATACGCTTGAGAGGGAAAACAAGAGACGGCGAGTCGAAATTCCCATCCGCTTTAAGTATGCCTCAGTGAGGCTGTGCTGTGTACACAATGGGCAGCCACGCATCCGTTCCACTGGAGTGAGACCGAATCAGAGGTAGGTGCTGCGGTCACTACATTTCCACTTGTGTAGCTTGTCAGTCCTGTAAAGCTGTTCCTTGATGTGCATTGAACCAAGATTCGATTTGCAGTATCAATACATCTCGTCAGTGAGATCCTGTGCCCACAAAGCCACGCGCATACCGCCCCCGTGTCTACGGACTGCCTTTGTTGTGATTTCCTGGATAGACCAATGGCTGGGCGACCACCTCAGCGCAACCTCCTCTGGACTGCAAAACAGGTGCGCACCAGATGTTGGGACCTTGTCATGGTGCACATGTAAACTGCTGCCAGCAACACACCTGGGGATGGCTGGCGTTTTCGTGAGGGCACGAGGCATGTGGGGCGTGCTCATTGAATGTCTGTTATTTTTCAGGTATCTCGCCCTGGGCTGTGAGGTCTTCATCAGTGTGAAATTCAATACGACCAAGAACAAACTGTGTGTCAGCTCCTACCATCTTGTGCATACCGGTCATGTTTTGCATCCAGAATGTTTATGCTTCTATGCAAGGAGACGACAACTGAACCACGATGAAAGGCAGAAGGTAGAAGAGTTGGTCAAGCTGCAGGCTGGGAACAAACAGCTGAAGGATTATATCGAGCGTTCATTCAATAAGACCGTGACCCTTAGTGACATTAGAAATGTAAAATCCCGGCTCAAGACAGGGGATGACAGCATGGATGCGCTGTGTGATACGCTGGAGAAGATTCAGCAGGACGGGGCTGCAGTGCGGGTTGGCCTGCAGGGAAGCAGCATCCTCTATATTGCCTTCATGACACCAGCCATGAAGGCCCACATACAGGCCTTTCCTGAACTGCTGTTCATGGACGGAACGTACAAGGTGAACAAATGCGGCTACCCTCTGTACCAAGTGATGGTGCAGGACAATGTTGGTAGGGGCAAGGCTGTGTTCTATGCCATGGTGAGGAATGAGACGGCTCAGATGCTGGACGAGATTGTGGGTGTTTTTGTTGATTTCATGGGATCCAGCGCCTGCCGCGTGAGATCAGCCATTGTGGATAAAGACATCAATGAGATCAATGCGATCAGAAAGCATCTCCCAGCTGCAACGGTTCTCCTCTGTCAGTTCCATGTGATGCAGAGCATGAGGAGGAAGATCAGCAGCTACCCACTGAATGGTGAACTGAGGGATCAGTTGTTTATGAACTGCAAGGAAATGGTTCATGCACCTTTGGAGGAGAAGCTCACTAGTTGTGTAGAAAGGATTGGACACCTCTACCCACCCCTGCAGGACTACCTGCTTACAAACTGGATTCCACAGAAGGAGATGTGGGCAGCATGTTCACGCAGTAAAGTCCTAACGTTTGGGAACAACACCAACAATCGCATTGAGTCAGAGAATGGCAAGATAAAGCACCTGCTCCACTCCTCCTCATCCATGAAGGAATGCATCTCAGCGCTGATCTTCCACAATAGTGTCCTGGATCGGGAGCGTGCCTATTACACATTCCTGCAGGGAGCCTCTTTCAAGTGCATCACAGAGGCACCAGCAGATCTACAATCATTTTACACGGGATTCACCGGTCATGCTATGAAGCTGATGCATCAGGATCATAGCCACATTCAGCGAGTACATGTCAAGGAGCAGGATAAAGGCACAGTGACTGTGATTTCTGGCGCCAAACAGTGCAGATACATGATAGCCAGGCTACCTGCAGCTGCATCTTCTCCAGTCAGACTTTGTTGCCCTGCAAACATGCTGTTGTTGTGCAGAGGCATCTGGGTCTGCCTTTGGACAGGCTCGCCCCCAATTGTCGCTGGCGTGCATCTCAGACACCAACGACGACAGGCATGGCTGCTGCCATTGTGATTACAGAGGAACAGCCAAGGCCCCTCAGCCACAATGAAAAATACCGCTTGCTTTCAGATCAATTGTACCAGCTACAACAGGCCGTTCTGCAGAGTGGAACGGCAGCATTCATGAGGAGACTGGACTGGCTGCGGCAACAGACTCTCCGCTGGCAGCAAGGACTGGCTGATGAGATGGAGCCATTTACTATGCCCAACAATTGCCCGGAAGCACCTTCGGATGGAGGTGGCCGCGCGCTGGACATCAGTCACGTGTCACAAACCCTGGATCCTGAGCGTCTCACCCCCTGGCCTAATGATCTGATGGACCATACATATGCCTGCCTGTTCAAATCTCCACTTCCCCTACCTGCGGTACCCACTCCTTGCTGCTCAGTTACACAGTCACCTGCTCCTACACCCATCAGGGCAGTGCACATGGGCACACAGTTACCTGCTCCTACACCCATCAGAGCAGTGCTCATGGACACACAGCCACCTGTTTCCCCATCCGACGTTGAAACAACCATGCAGAGCCTTGTGAGACTCCGCAATTGCCAGTTGCTGCCTGTCAAGCAGAGAGGCCATCCAAAGGGGTCAAACACTTGGGGAACATTCAGCAAGAAGAGACTGAGCACTAAAAGAAACAAGCATGCCATGTCCAGTGGTAGCAGAAATGTGAATGCTCTTGCTGTGAACACAACTGGTGATAGTAGTAGGCAGGATTAAATGGGAATGGATGGAAAGACGCACGAGTAACATAACCACTAGCAGGGAACTGCTGGGCTAAATGGCCAGCTTTATGTTCATAGCCCAAAAGAAATGTGCTTCTTTTCCAGCACCCTCACATCATTCATGTTTTCCCTGAGAGCAGCATTGAACCATCACGAGATAGGGACAGTAACATCATCCTGCCTCCTACAGCTGAGGTGGGTACTAAGTGATTCATTGGCGGTGTTATCAGTACATGCCTTTACCGCAGAACACAAAGCATGCTCAACAGTAATTCCATTGGAGGGAGGGAAGCTCTGACACTGATGTTCTTCCCTTATTTTCTTTCATGTAAAACGTGCCCTTGAGAAAACAATCCTTGACACTTAAGGACGGCATTCAAGCAAAGGAGGCAGTGCGGGAGAGGACGCAAGGATGTGCTGATTCCTGCACCTGAGGTGGGTAATAAGTGCTTCATTGGCGACGTTATCAATTGGTGCCTTCACTGCAGAACTTAAAAAGGTGTGCACAACAGTAATTTCAGTGGATGGAGGGAGGCAAGCTCTGACTCTGATTTGCTTTATTTCTTTTCATGTAAAACATGCTGTCGAGAAAACAATCCTTGAGACTTAAGGTCAGCATTCAAGCAACGAAGGCAACTAGATCATGCTGCGGAGCTCATCACGATGTGGAAAGGAACATTGCATTTATGGATGAATTGGGAATGCACATTGGGATGCGCTTGGGGAACATTCACCAAGAATAGACTGAGCTCAGACTCTTGTGACTTTGCCTTCTTCACATGGACAATACAGCAGTGGAATAGAGAGCCAAGCGTTTATTCACCACAAGGCTCTCCAGGAACAATCTCTTTAGCTGTGCATAGCAGAGACTCGGCCTGTCTGTCTAACGGGAATGCTGGACACAACACTCATGTATCCATGTACAGCAGTTCCTCGGATACTTAATGAACTTAATAAAACTTTTCAATAATTAAACCCAGAATTGTTGAGGTTTTGTTTTGCATGCTATTTCCCCGACTTTGCAACTGCACTTCAGATATTCAACTATGGTGGGGGGGTAGAGGGAGGGGTGGGTGAAGAGGGGGAGGGGTGGGGAGAGGGAGCATGCAAAATGCAGGGACCAAACAGTTCCAATGCCTGAAGTACTGTGGAGAAGTAGAGAAAGCAACTGGGTAGGGGAGAAAGCAACTGGATTGGGCATCCACAGCTGGAGGGAACGGCTGAATGGAGAGGGTCGGAAGCGAGAGGCCGTAGAGAGCCACGGGGAGCGAGCGTGCGAAGACCTTGGTGTCACCGGTCCAGGGACTGGCCAGTAAGTCTTTTGCTGTTGTGTTTATGGCGCATGCACAGAAAAAGGCACTCCTCTTCCGTTCCGCTGCTCTCCCCCCCCCCCTACTCTCTCCCCTTCCTCCCTCTCCCCCCAGCTCTCCCCCTCCCCCCTTCCTTACCCCTCCCTCTCCCTCTTTCTCCCCCCCTCCCCCCTCTCCCTCTTTCTCTCCCTCTCCCTCTTTCTCCCCCTCCTCCCTTCCTTACCCCTCCCTCTTTCTCCCCCTCCCTCTTTCTCCCCCTCCCTCTTTCTCTCCCTCTCCCTCTTTCTCCCCCTCTCCCTCTCCTTCTTTCTCCCCCCCTCCCTCTCCCTCTTTCTCTCCCTCTTTCTCCCCCCTCCCTCTCCCTCTTTCTCCACCCCTCCCTCTCCCTCTTTCTCCCCCCTCCCTCTCCCCCTCTCCCTCTTTCTCCCCCCTCCCTCTCCCTCTTTCTCCCCCCTCCCTCTCCCTCTTTCTCCCCCTCTCCCTCTTTCTCCCCCCCTCCCTCTCCCTCTTTCTCCCCCCTCCCTCTTTCTCCCCCCTCCCTCTTTCTCCCCCCCCTCCCTCTCCCTCTTTCTCCCCCCTCCCTCTTTCTCCCCCCCTTCCCTCTCCCTCTCCCTCCCCCCTCCCTCTTTCTCCCCCCCTCCCTCTCCCTCTCCCTCCCCCCTCCCTCTTTCTCCCCCCCTCCCTCTCCCTCTTTCTCCCCCCCTCCCTCTTTCTCCCCCCCCCTCTCCCTCTCCCTCTCCCCCCCCCTCCCTCTTTCTCCACCCCCCCTCCCTCTCCCTCTTTCTCTTTCTCCCCCCCTGCCCCCCGGCACCGCTACCGCTGGTCTCCCCATGCTGCTGTCCCCGGCCCCCGCGCTGCTGTCCCCGGCTCCCGCGCTGATCTCCCCGGCCCCCGCGCTGCTCTCCCCGGCCCGCTCCACTCTCTCACTCCGGCCATTGTATTCTGCCACGTGTTTGTTAGGTTTCATCTCTGTGATTCTTTGAGCAGCGCCATCTTTAGTCCTGGCAGCTGCTACAGTCGCAAGCTGTGACGTTTTCGTGGCACATGCTGTATTTGCGCATGTGCCAAAACAGCGCCACCTACCGATCGCGTTGTCAACAATTGCAGTCTTTTTTAAAACCTCTAACAAAACCTGTCGCTGTCTGGTTATATGAAAAATAAAACACCAATCAGCTAAACTCCAATACAAATATACTTGCTGCAGTCAGGTGGGGAGTTGAACGGGGGAAACACCTACGTCACACCACGTGGCCATAACAGTGAATTGCATGGCAGAGTGTATCTAAGGCTACAAATGGGGTTTCAGATGGACTGAGACAGAAGCTAATGGGCAGGTACATGCGAGAGTTGGAGCCCAATGATTCTAAATGGGTCAATAACATTTCAGCCCAATTCTGCGGGCACCTAACGAAAGGACTGCTAAATCCTGCTCCCCCTCAATACTGCTACATTCTAGCCACTACCAATACTGCTGATGATTCAGTCTTCCTGGTAATACAACTTGGCAGTATAACTGTCCGAATAAATGTTTGACTCACTGTAAGCAATACAGTACCACAGAAGGTTTATATAGAATAAATATAAATAGATATAAATTAACAGTGATGTTGAAGTGGGGTTCAGTGAATGAAACACAAACTTACTGATTGTTACCTTAACTCTTGCTTTTGCAATTTTTTGTGGAATCCAAATTGCTAAATTATTGATACTTTGTAATGTGCTCCAAACAAACTGATATTCTATATAAGAGTATCCATGACTGTTGGATTTCATTTCACTTTGCTTGAATAAGGTGTTTAAAATTCTAACAAACAACTACTACAGATCTGACAGGTTTGTAATAAACAGAGCCATACAGGCTGAAGCATGAAAAATAGCCCATTCATCTGCATTCCTAAAATGGAAACACAGATAGCTTTAACACACACAGAAATACCCAGCTACCTTCAGATGATGTGTCCGCCATGTTAAGTTATCATGGAGATTAAGAAGCAGGGGCTGTTTAAGCTCTTCATATGGTCTCTTCTGTTCAGATTTTTTCAACTCTTCAATCATTATCTGTATGATAATATCAAGTGGAAATAATATTATGCTCATATCAGGATTTATTAAGAGGTATTCATAGTTAAGAAGTTCCATATATCATCAAGAGTCTGTGTTGGTAAGCAAAAAGAGGTATTGCGGTCAGAATTTTACTAGGTCAAGCTATAAATATATCTTTTGAAAATGAGAAGAAAAACTGCAAATAATAGAAATCTGAATAAATACAGAAAATATTAGAAATGTACAAGTAGGTGGGTCAACAACTGAAAGAAAAAGCCAAGCTAAAGTTTCAGGTAAAACCCTTCATCAGAATACATAACAGAAAGCGCCAGGGCAAGGAGTGATGAAAGGGCGGTGGTGGGGAGGGCAGGTCTGGATGCTCCGGTCATCATGAGTAATGAGCAGGCTCGATGGAAGAGTTGGTATTTTCCTGTCTGTCAATTTTATATGTTTTGTATACTGTTATTTCTATCCTGACTTTACACAGCGACGAGCATAAATTCTGGTATATGGAGTTCATTAATTGTTGAATGGGAGTCAAATTAGTGGGTAACAAAAAAGCATAAACACAGAAGATTATTTTGGTTGTCTATCTGTACTTTAGTAAAATGGGAGGAGGTACCTGTTGTTCCTTCGCAAGCACAGATTTCTGTACACCTGTTTGTGGCTCAGGACCTTCCTCACTTGGCCGAAGTTTATCTTCTTCAGTCACAACAGCCTACATACATCAAAACAAGACAATCTAATGCTAAAAAGGGTTTGAAACTCCAATTACATCAGTCATTTCTAGCTGTACTTAAAAAGTGCAAAATTCCTATTTTTTTAAAAAGGTCTAAACACCTTGTACTACATTGCAAAACAATATATAGTAATCATGCAGAATTCATACTTAAATTGTGTCAAAGGCATTAATGGACCTTAAAATTGTTACAATTTGATAGTCTTTGTTGCATATTTGTTTGTGTTTATATGCTGACAGCAGTCCATGCTTCACTCCAGTTTCATTCTTAAAAATATGTAATTACTGTTTCATAAAAAGAAGATACATTTATTTAACAACTTTTCACTTCTCTTAAGGCTTCCCACAAGCTCTTTATAAAGCAACTTACATTACTATAGTGACTTTAATGTAAAACATGCCCCAAAAGGGTTCACAAAGGAAAATGGATGCTGGGACAAGAAATGAGAGATTAGAAGGGGTGACTGAAGATTTTATCAAAGAGATGAGTTTTGAGAAGGTTTTTAAAGGAGAACCAGATAGATTGGTGAAGAAATTTAGAGAGGGGCGGAATTCCAGAGAGTGGGAGCTGGGTGGCTGAAGGCTTTACATTAATGGTGAGGATAAAGGGAGGGGGAAATTGACAAAAACCCAGAATCAGAGCAACATAGTGTTTGTCAGGGATGTTGGGTGGGGTGGGGTGTGGGTGGTGTGGTGTGGTGGGGGGTGGTGGCAGAGGTATTGAGGTTGGAGGAAATTCCAGAGGTAGGGTTTTATTGAACACTAGGATTTAAAATTTTGTGTGAGCCGATGCACAACAGCAAAGACAGAGGTGGTAGGTGAGCAGAAACTTGGTGCAGGGCAGGATACATGCATCATTCACACCTAATTACTTCTGAAGTGTAATTACTTTTGCTCTGTAGATTCACATGAGATG